>NC_073385.1:28849122-29029122 GCF_028641065.1 Leucoraja erinaceus
CCCTCTCTTCTCATTACTACCATTGGAAGAAGTTACAGGGGCCTGAAAACCATGACCTCCAGTTTCAAGAACAGCTTCTGCCCAGCAACCATCAGGCTCTTCAACATCGCACAACACTCAGCTCATCCACTATGATCTTGCATGGACTGTCTTTAGTTGCACTACGGCCTTCAGTTTTGCACTATACCCAATACTACTGTTATTAATTTAGTGCATTATTCAGTATTATATATTTATTTGTATGTTATTACATTTATGGACCTGTAAAGCTGCAGCAAGTAAGAGGTTCATTGTTTCATGGCTAGTACATATGACTAATAAACACTCTTGACTTGATTCTTGATGTGGGAATCAGTAATGCATAGTGTGATACTGAATTAGTATGCATAGGTGGGATTAGTATAGATATGTCTGAAGGTCAGCCTGTTTCTATGAAAGTACAACCAAATGTTGCATCTCGTGCCTAGTTTCGCAGACATTTTCAAGAGATCAGAGTGGGTACACAGCACACGTTTAGCACACCAAAGAAGGGTTGACAACCAACTTCTAATCTGAGTTGAAATGAGTTCTCTTCAGAGGCCCAGTCTTCACGACAATTGGGCTGAATTTTCTGAACATTTGACATATTTCTAAATGATAGGAATTAAAATTGTGACCACTGAATTATGTCGATAATCAAGAGCCTCCTCGTTCCTCAAAAGAAACATCACCCACAATTTATCCTGGACCAACCACATTAAAGCTATAGCCAAACAAAGCACATCAACACCTCAACTTCCTCAGGAGATGAAAGAAGTTTGGCATATCTCCAGCGATTCTTACCAACATCTACAGATACTCCATAGAAAGCATACTGTTCGGTTGCATCACAGCTTGGTTTGGGAACAGCTCTGCAGAAGACCGCAAGAAAGTCACGGATGCAGCCCAGTCCATCACTCAGACCAGATGCCCCATCGTTGACTCTATCTACACTTCATGCTGCCTTGGGAAAGCAACCACCATAAATCAAGAACCTTTATCACCCTCTTCACCGTCATTCCCTCTTCTCCCCGCTCCCATCAGGCAGAAATATAAAAGCTTGAAAGCACGTACCATCAGATTCAGGAACAGTTTCTTCCCTGCTATTATCAGACTACTGAACAGTCCTCCCATAAGATAGGCTGTAATCTTATCCTTCCAACCTACATCATTGCAGACTTTTCCCGTGTAACTGTAATGCTGTAATGCTGTAATACCGTAGTCTTCACTTTGATAGTTTTCTCTGTGTATTTGTGTACGGCATGATCATACTCATGTATGGTATGACTTGACAGGACAGCACGCAAACAACTACTTTTCATTGTGTCTGGGTACATGTGATATTGGTAATAAACCAATATCAAATCCCTACTGGGACGCTTCCCTTGCTTGCCTCCTTGTTAAAAAACAAATCATTTTGTGCTCTCCAAACAGACCACATTCATGGGGATATGGCAACTGCTCTTCCTCATTGGATTCGGAAACATGAACATTTCCAGGAAATCATTCCATTGATTGCAAATGAAGAGCGCATAAAATAGTTTCAGAACTCAGTCATTTTGCAGGTGGTAGAGGGATTTGCCCAGAAGATGCTTGGAGTATTTTTGTAAGTAAGGAAAGATTATTAACTGCTGGTGTGAGCCCTTTGTACCACGAGCAGCAATTAGCAGTTGGCTCAAGCCCAGGAATGTCCACTTTGCCGAGGATTCTGCCACCGAGGGAAAGGTCATTAAGGGCTATTCTTTATTCCTGTTAGTACGTTCCAGTATAATTAGCAGGAGTTGTTCTCCAGATGGTTTCCTTCCTGTCAGCAAGTACCTATGGTTTAATGATCTGTCTTGGAGTCCTTGTTTCATTGGGTGAGGTTCAGACCAAAATTACACACTTTGATCCACCCTTTGCTAATTCTTTCATAAGAATTCATGAGATTGTGGGAATTACTGTGGGAAGAGAAATAGCCTGCACAGCTCGCGATGCAGCACGCACTTCAGGCATTAAATAATTCCATGATTTTTTTTTTCTCTCCATATCCTTTGACTAACTCCCGATTACAAATTTTAATCATGATAACATGAAAGATTTTCCAAATGAACTTTTTTTCTTGCACTCATTACTCTTCCTGGGCCTTCAAGATCAAAGGGTTCATAATATCAGTCAACATCTGTGCATTTATGATCCATTTTGAATTTTACGAACGCCATTTCACGTAGCTTTTTGTTTATAGCTAACAATACCATGAATGTGTCAATATATTAGGATGTCATTTAAGAGGAATTATTTTTGCATTTACCCTGTGCTAATAGAAGGGAACAAGTAAGGCACTCAATCGATGACAATCGGACAAGGGTAATTTAAAAGAGGTAACTTGAATAGAACGTTTCCCATGCAAAATTTAGAATAGAGCAGTGGATTTTGTGGTAGTACAGCATACCGACATCTCTAAAAGTTAGATTTTCAATTTTTTAGAGTTTTATTTTACTTTTTCGTTAATAATATTTTTATTTATTAAATGAGTAATTGATAGGACATAAAATTAAAGTAGAAGGGCGTGAGTTTATTGATGAAAAACAATTGCAAAAGGGTGGCAAGGTGGCAAAGCGGCAGAGTCGCTGCCTTATGGGCCTGTCCCACTTACGTGATGTTTCAGCGGACTGCTGGCAACTGTCAAGTTGTTGGCAGTCGCCTAAAAAAAATCGGGAACTGGAACCGCGACTGTCAGATTGGACACACACAAACACATCGCAAAGGCGGGGGTCAGGGCAAGCGGGGGGAGCGCTGTCTGAAATTCACACGATGCAAAGCCAAGGTGATATAGACACACACCATGATGAACAGGAAGGTTGGCGTTGTAATTAATACGGCTAGCACATTGTACGGTAAGTCCTTTAAAAGAGGGGGGGAGAAGGGGGGGGGGACGAGGGGGGAGGGGGAGGGAGGAAGGGGGGGAAGGGGGGGGAAGGGAGGGGAGGGAGGAGAGGGGGGAGGGAGGAGGGGGGGGGGGAGAAGGGGGGGAAGAGGGGGGGGGGAGAAGGGGGGGAGAGAAGGGGGGGGGAGAGGAGAAGGGGGGGGGAGGGGAAGGGGGGGGAGGGGAAGGGGGGGGGAGAAGAAGGGGGGGGGAGGGGAGGGGAGAAGGGGGAGAAGGAGTGGAGCAACCTTTAAGAAGCCAGAGACATACAGCTGTGAAGTTTGGCGGACATTTAACATTACCGGCCAGTTATCCTTGGTTCTGAAAGCTCATGCTTACGTTTTCTTTCCCCATTGAGCCAATGAAAATGACTGGTCAGCAAAGGCGAATAACTAAAACTACCTATGACCACCTCGCCTACCTACAGCTACATGGCAACCCCACGACAACCGCACCTACAACTACAGGATTATTGATTATCTCCATGGCGACCAATTTCCGGTGGCAGAAGCATTTCCAACATGTTGAAATATTTGCGGCGACCCTACTGAGGCCGCAACTAGTTCCCAGAATGCGGGAACTACTCGCGACCATGAAGGAGACTCACCAGAGACCACCAGCGAACATGTGACGAGCGCAGAGTCTCCTGCACTCACCTAAACAGTCGCCTAAGTGGGACAGGCTCATAACAATGCCAGAGACCCAGATTCGAACCTGACTACGGGTGTTGTCTGCACAGAGTTTGTACGTTCTACTCACGACGTGCGGGAGTTTTCTCCGTTTGCTCCGGATTCCTTCCACAAAGACATACAGGTTTGTAGGTTAATTGGCCTCGGTAAAATTGTAAATTGTCCTTAGTGTGTGTAGGATAGTTTTAGTGTGCGGGAATCGCTGGTCAGCGCGGACTCGACGGGCCGAAGGGCCTGCTTCTCTAAACTAAAAAAAAACTAAATGTAGCTTAATTTTTTATCGATATGCGTACTGGCACATTTTTTGTCTACCAAACAAAAACACTGGAACAGAGAAGGTGTTATCTATTGCTATGAGAAGCTAAGATTAAATAGACACAAATTTCAAAAGAATTGGGCCACTGGCACCAGTACTGGGACAGGGGGGATCTGTTCTGTAAGGACGGACTTCACCTGAACGGTGCTGGGACTGGGGTCCTGGCAAATCATATAACTAGGGCAGTAGAGAGGTCTTTAAACTAAGTAGCGGGGGGGAGGTATCAAGGGGGGTAATAACGGCAGGGGTAGAGGAAATAGAGCAGGGTATCAGTGGGGAAGCGGAAAGTCAAAATGTGACAGGAGACAGAATGTGTGAAGATAAAGCTTTAGATGTAAAAGGGGCAAAAACGGAAAGGAAGGGTAGTAAAAATCATCTGAAAGTGCTTTATCTAAATGCACGGAGTATTCGTAATAAGATAAATGAATTAACGGTGCAATTAAGTATATATAGTTATGATATCGTGGCCATTACGGAGACATGGCTGCAAGGGGATCAGGACTGGGAGTTAAATATAGAGGGGTACTCGACAATTAGGAAAGATAGACAGGAAAGAAAGGGAGGAGGGGTGGCCCTTTTAATAAGGGAGGGAATAACGGCAATAGAGAGGAAGGATATTGCGTTGAAGGATCAGGATAGTGAAACAGCTTGGGTACAGATAGAGAATAATAAGGGGAAAAAAACACTAGTGGGTGTAATTTATAGACCTCCAAATAGCTGTGACGCTGTTAGTCAGAACATAAATCTGCAAATAGTTGACGCATGTAAAAAGGGAACTGCTGTAATCATGGGGGACTTCAATTTTCATATTAATTGGGCAAACCAAACTGGGCAGGGTAGACTAGAGGAAGAGTTTATAGAATGTATTAGAGACGGGTTCCTAGAACAGTATGTCACAGAACCGACAAGGGGGGAGGCAATCTTGGATCTGGTCCTGTGTAATGAAGCAGGATTAATTAAAAATGTCATAGTTAGGGACTCGTTGGGAACAAGTGACCACAATATGGTCGAATTCCATATTCAAATAGAAGGGGAGCAGGTTGAAACTCAGGCTAGGGTGCTTAGTCTAAATAAGGGGGATTATGAAGGTATGAGGACTGAGCTGATCAAAGTTGACTGGGATAGCAGACTCAAGAATAAGACGGTACATGAGCAGTGGTGTACGTTTAAGGGTATACTGTATAACCTTCAAGAAAAATTTATTCCTATGAAGAAAAAAAGGGGTAAGGGTAAGAACAGTCAGCCATGGCTCAGTAAAACTATAAAGGATAGTATTCGGCTGAAGGCAAGGGCATATAAGGTAGCCAGAGATAGTGGGAGGGTAGAGGATTGGGAAGCATTTAAAGGTCAGCAAAAAATAACTAAGAGATTAATTAAGACGGGGAAAATAGACTATGAAAGGAATTTAGCGAACAACATAAAAACTAATAGTAAGAGTTTTTATAGCTATATAAAAAGAAAAAGGGTGGCTAAGGTGAACGTTGGTCCATTGGAGGGTGAGACTGGAGAGTTGTTGGTGGGGAACATGGAAATGGCAAAGGCATTAAACGAGTATTTTGTATCAGTCTTCACCATAGAAGACACAAAAAATATTCCAACGCTGGATAAAACAGGGGGCGGTAGTAGGAATGGAGGAGCTAAATACTATTAAGATCACCAAGGAGGTGGTATTAGGGAAATTAATGAGACTGAAGGAGGATAAATCCCCTGGGCCTGATGGATTACATCCAAGGGTCTTGAGAGAGATAGCGGTGGGGATTGTGGATGCATTGGTGATAATTTTCCAAAACTCCCTGGAGGCAGGAACGGTCCCAGTGGATTGGAAAATGGCCAATGTAACACCTATATTTAAAAAAGGAAGTAAACAGAAGGCGGCAAACTATAAACCGGCTAGTCTAACATCGATGGTGGGTAAAATGTTAGAGACAATTATTAAAGAAACACTAACGGGGCACTTGGATAAACATGACTTCATCGGACAGAACCAACATGGTTTGTGAAGGGGAAGTCCTGTTTAACGAATCTGCTCGAATTCTTTGAGGAAGTAACAACCCGGGTGGATAAAGGGGAACCGGTGGATGTGGTATACTTGGACTTCCAAAAGGCTTTTGACAAGGTGCCACATAAGAGACTATTGCTAAAAATAAAAAATTATGGGATTGGGGGTAATATATTAGCATGGGTAGAGGATTGGCTAACAAATAGGAAGCAGAGAGTGGGGATAAATGGTTCATACTCGGGATGGCAACCGGTAACTAGCGGGGTTCCGCAAGGGTCGGTGCTGGGACCCCAGTTGTTCACAATTTATATAAATGATTTGGAGGAGGGAACCAAGTGTAATATATCAAAATTTGCGGACGATACAAAAATGGGAGGAAAAGTAGGGGATGAGGAGGATAGGAAGAGTCTGCAAAAGGATATAGATAAGCTAGGTGAGTGGGCAACAACTTGGCAGATGAAATTTAATACTAATAAATGTGAAGTCATTCACTTTGGGAAAAAAAATGATAGGGCAAGTTATTTTCTAAATGAGGAGGAGTTGCGTTGTAATGCAACGCAAAGGGATCTAGGGGTATTAGTACATGAATCACTGAAAGTTAGTATGCAGGTGCAGCAAGCAATCAGGAAGGCCAATGGAGTTTTGGCCTTTATTGCTAGGGGGATTGAGTCTAAAAACACGGAGGTCTTGCTGCAGCTGTACACAGTATTAGTGAGACCACATTTGGAATACTGTGTATAGTTCTGGGGTCCATACTTAAGAAAGGATGTACTAGCCCTGGAGGCAGTGCAGCGAAGGTTTACAAGATTAATTCCTGCAAATGAGGGGATTGACATATGAGGAAAGGTTAAGTAGGCTGGAACTCTACTCTTTGGAGTTTAGAAGAATGAGAGGCGATCTCATTGAAACATATAAGATCGTGAGGGGCCTTGATCGGGTGGATGCACCGAGGATGTTCCCAATGATCGGGGAAACTAGAACTAGGGGACATAGTTGCAGAATAAGGGGGGGCTCTTTTAAAACTGAGATGAGGAAGAACTTCTTCACCCAGAGGGTGGTTAATTTATGGAATTCACTGCCCCAGGGAGCAGTGGAAGCAGAAACTTTAAATATATTTAAGACTAAAATAGATGGTTTTTTAGCTGCCAAGGGGATAAGGGGCTACGGGGAGAGGGCAGGGATATGGACCTAGGTATGGTTAGTATAGTAAGACCCGAGTGATCTCCTGGACAAGTGTCGATCGCCTAGATTGGGGTCGGAGAGGAATTTCCCGGATTTTTTTCCCGAATTGGACCTGGGTTTTTATCCGGTTTTTTGCCTCCCCCAGGAGATCACGAGGTTCTTGGGGTGGAGAGGGGTGATAGCGGTATAAAGGGGAGGGTAGTGTCTTGTGTTCTGTGTCTTGTGTCTACTGTTTGTGGGTAAGTGTGTCTGTTTAGTGTTCAGCCATGAGCGAATGGCGGTGCGGGCTCGATGGACCTGGTGGTCTGCTCTCGCACCTACTTTCTATGTTTCTATGTTTCTAATTGCTGTGAAAAGAATAGGAAATTGCTTTAAATTAGATGATTCCGACAAAAAAACTAGTAACCAATTTTGTGCTGAACATTCTGATTTGAATACAGATGTTTGCAGTTTTAGAAAGTATCTTTTATTTATTTTAGGCCCAATTAAATTCATAGTTGCACATAATTCCAGAACAAAGAGCTCAATAGCCTGAGCATTTAGTGTGGCCAAAGCACAGAGTAAGTCCCAAATGCAAATGGTGAATGCACTTGGGCCCAAAAACCTATGCATGAGCCTTAAACTTGGATTATTGGCCACTATACTACTTTGTAAATGAATCAGCTGTCCCATAACTGCTGCCCATTTAGAATTGGTCCCGAAGAGAAAGCCAGCATTAAAATGTAAAATTAAAACACAGATACATTTTCTCTTTGACCACTTTGCCTCTGAGCACTTCTAGAATCACAATATCATGGAGCATGGCAACAGTCTAGAATGTTTACTAGAATGTTGCCTGGGTTTCAACAACTAAGTTACAGAGATAGGTTGAATAAGTTAGGTCTTTATTCTCTGGAGCGCAGAAGGTTAAGGGGGGACCTGATAGAGGTCTTTAAAATGATGAGAGGGATAGACAGAGTTGATGTGGACAAGCTTTTCCCTTTGAGAATAGGGAAGATTCAAACAAGAGGACATGACTTCAGAATTAAGGGACAGAGGTTTAGGGGTAACATGAGGGGGAACTTCTTTACGCAGAGAGTGGTGGCGGTGTGGAATGAGCTCCCAGTGGAAGTGGTGGAGGCAGGTTCATTGGTATCATTTAAAAATAAATTGGATAGGCATATGGATGAGAAGGGAATGGAGGGTTATGGTACGAGTGCAGGCAGGTGGGACTAAGGGGAGAAAAATTTGTTCGGCATGGACTTGTAGGGCCGAGATGGCCTGTTTCCGTGCTGTAATTGTTATATGGTTATATGGTTATATGGTTAACAGTCCATTTGGCCCAACTCATCCAAGATGCCCCATCTAAGCTCACCCCATTTACCCGCATTTGCCCATATACCTCTAAGCCTTTCCCATCCATGTACCACTTCAGATGTCTTTTAAATGTTGTTATTGTACCTGCCTCAAATACTTCCTCTGGCAACTTGTATCTGAGACCAACTACCCTCTGAGAGAAAAGGTTGCTATTCAGGTTCCTATTAAATCTTCCCCCTCTCACCTTAAACCTATGCCCTCTAGTTCTTGATGCTCCTACCGTGGGAAAAAGACTCTGTGTATTCACCCTATCTGTTCACCTCACACTTTTTGCCACCTCTATAAGATCATTGCTTAAGAGCCTGTCCCACTTGGGCGTCATTTGCGCGTCATTTATGCAACATCATTTACGTGTCACGACGCGCGCGTCATAATGGCGCGTGGTGGCGTAGGCAGTGACGCGCGGTAGCGTGCGGCGCCTCAGGATTTTGGGATTGTCAAAATCCTTGTGCACCACCTTCGTGACGCACAAATGACGCCCAAGGGGAACAGGCTCTTTAGCCTCCTGCACTCCAAGGAATAGAGTCCTGGCATGTACAACCTCTCGGGCTAATAGTTCAGGCCCTCGAGTCCTGGCAACATCCTCGTAAATCCTCTCTGCATTCTTTTCAGCTTAATGGCATCCATCCTATAACAGGGTGATCAAACTGAACACAATAGTCCAAGTGTGGCTTCACCAATGTCTTGTACAACTGCAACATGATATCCCAACTTCAAATGATTTACACCCAAATCTACTTTTGTGTTCTTCCCTGTAAGTGGGGTCCCCATAATAAGGCTGGAAAGGCTCAGTGCATAGCAGGCAGCAAGTTGGTTGAGAAGCCCTGATGTGCTACTCTTATATGTCTCCAACTGCTCTAATCAACTTTTACAGATACACTGCAGACAGCATACTGATGGGTTACATTACTGCTTGATTTGGGAATAGCTTTCCCCCAAACTGCAAGAAATTACAGAGAGTTGCGAACTTAGCCCAGTCCATCATATGGTCCACATTCCTCACCACCAACTTCATCTACACTTCACACAGCCTTGGGAAAGCAGCCAACATAATCAAGGACAATTTTCACCCCAGTCATTCTCTCTTCTCCCCTCTCCCATCGGGCATAAGATACAAAAACTTGTAAGCATGTACCACCAGACTCAGGAACAGTTTGTTCCCACCTGTGATCAGGTTGCTGAACTGTCCTTCCATAAGTTAGGATGTAGTCCCGATCTTCCAACCTACCTCACTGCAACAGACATTGGACCTTTTCACCGGAAATGTATTGCTACAATGCTGAGAATATATATTCAGCGCTCTGCTATTGCACTACTTGTTGCACTTGAGTTTGGCTTGATTGTATTAATGTATAAAGATACTGTATCTGATCTGTTTTTTGGCACACGTGACAATAATAAACCTAAATCTATACTTTGTAAGAGTCTAATTAATACACATGTGTGTGACCTTGCTGTGGTGTTCGAGCCTAAACATCAACTCCAATTGTGGACATCTAAAATATTTAACCGCAGAATGTTGAACAGTTCCAAATAATCTCATGTTGCTTATTTTATGCATGCCAGCATAATACAGCATTCTTGGTTATCAAATGCTGCCATGAGATAAATATTGGAAAAAACAAAGTGCTGGAGGAACTCAGCAGGTCAGGCAACATCTGTGGAGGGAATGGACAGGCGATGTTTTGGGTCAGATAGATGGAGTATGGAGGGGAAAGTTGGAAAAGGGAGAGGGACTCTCTTGTATGCTGTTCCAGAAGAGGATCTATTGTACTCATGCAGAGTACGAATGGCTGGATAACACACAGAACAACTTGTTTGCTGTATCCCTGTATGTGTAACAATGAACTAAAGCAAATTCTAAACTAAACTAAACATTAGGCTTAGGCTTTATCTAACAGAGATTCAGAAAATAAAAAGTAAATAAAATGCTATAATAACAATTTTAGCAAAAAATACTGTTTTGCCTTGCTAGGGTCAACGAACATAACAAAAGATTTAGGTTTAGGTTTAACAGCAGGAGACGTAGCATCTCTGGGTAGAAGGAATGGGTGATGTTTAGGGTCGAGACACTTCAGAAGTCTGAAGAAGAGACGCTGCCTGTCCCACTGATTCACTCCAGCTTCTTGTGTCTATCTTCGGTCTATCTGCAGTTCCTTTCTACACATTAGGCTTAGGTTTAGGTTAGATAGAGTCACATTTACCGAGTTACAGGGAAAACCGTTTGTTTGCATGCTATCCAATGAAATCAATTAATATTACACATAAATACAATCAAGCCAACAAAAGTACAATGGATAGAGTGAAGGGAAAGGTACAGAGTGCAGAATATAGTTCTCAGCTGAAGAAGGGTTTCGGCTCGAAACGTCACCTATTTCCTTCACTCAATAGATGCTGCTGCACCCGCTGAGTTTCTCCAGCATTTTTGTGTACCTTATAGTTCTCAGCAATGTGGTTTTGCTGTTCCAGAGACATAGTCCAATGACCATAATGGGGTAGAGGTGAATCGGACAGTCCTCTAGCTTATGGAAGGGGCCATTCAGAAGCCTGATAACAGAGGGGGGTGCTGTTGCTGAGTCTGCTGGCCCGCACTTTCAAGTTTCTGTAACTTCTGCCTGACGGCAGCAGAGCGAGAAAGAATGACCACGGTGAGAAAGGATTCTAGGTATGTTGGCTGATATCCCAAGGCAGCATGAAGTATTGGTGAGGAGCCTGAACGGTGTGATGAACTGGGCTACATCCATAAATCTGTAATTTTACAGAACCATGTGCATGGGGCATTTTTATGGACGCACCTAGAACCTTTAACTATTACCTGATTTTGGAGAGTAAAATGCAACAAAAGTTCGTTCAAGGTGCACTGTGTCTAGGTGTATATCTGAATGACAATAAAGTTTTCATTCAATCATTCATTCATTCATTCATTCAGTCATTCATTCATTCATTCATCCATTCATTCATTCATTCATTCATCATCATTCATTCATTCATTCAATCATCATTCATTCATTCATTCATTCATTCATTCATTCATTCATTCATTCATTCATTCATTCATTCATTCATTTATTCATCCATTCATTCATTCATTCATTCATCCATTCATTCATTCATACATCCATCAATCATACATTCATTCATTCATTCATTCATTCAATCATTCATTCATCATTCATTCATCATTCATTTATTCACATGCCAAATTGTGCATTATTGGTGAAAAGGAGAACCATGTTTGAGAAGAATGAATTATGAGACAATCCTGAATACATGCTGATTGAAATGAAATCAATAAAAGTGATTTTTAAAAATATTTTTTTGTTGAATTATTATTTTTATATTTCACCAGAAGGCAATGTATTCCGAAATAGAACTGAGGGATCTAGGAGTACAGGTACATTGTTCGCTGAAAGTGGCATCGCGGATAGATAGGGTGATGAGGAAGGCTTTGATACATTGGCCTTCATCAATCAGGATATTGGGTATAGAAGTTGGGAAGTTATGTTCCAACGGTTCAAGACATTGGTGAAGCCGCATTTGAGGTGCTATGTTCAGTTTTGATGGTTATATTGGACAAGCCAGAGGAAATAGTTGAGGCACGTACTATAACAGGATTTAAAAGACAGAAACGTGGATCAGAAAGGTTTAGTGGGATATTGACCGATGTGAGCAAATAGGACTAGCTTAGATGGGTTAGACTTGCTCGATGAGTTAGACCGAAGGGCCAGTTTCAAGTATGGCTCTATGGCTGGGAATTTCAATGGGACTGATGTGGTCTTCACATAAATGCTGTCAATTTCTTTGTCCCCATACATAACATTCACCTGCATACATCCATCTGATGACATTACCACCACCAAGTTTCCCCTCCTCTGCCACATTTTTATCCTTGTCACTCATGTCTGATATTTAATAATTACTTCTTCCTTCCAGCGTTGTTGAGCTTCATTCTCTGCAGCCGAGATTCCAGGCATGCTTCAACAGAAATACAGGGAAAAGGTCAGATTATTATTTCCCTTTAATTGGCTGATGCTTGAAGAAAGTATACCACTGGGAGGAGTTGCAAGAGTAACAAACACTTAATTCAACAAGCTTTGCATGGATGAATTGCCCCACTTGTACGGAGGGCCCTTTAAATTGTACTTGGAACACTCTGTTTACCACTTCTATCTTTACAACTGACAAAACAAAAAAATTGTTACCAGATCATGACTTAAAATTACATGGAACTTTCTCGTCTTCCTGTGATTTGGTTTGTGAGAAGCGTGTGTATGCATGCACGTATGTTTATGTATGTTTGTGTGTATGCACGCATGTATGTTTGTGTATGTGCGTGTGCTTGTGCTTTGGGCGATGTATACAAACATGTCAACTTCACTATAATTGCGCCATCTGAAATTTCCCTTTTAATATAAATGTCCATGTTTGCATCTCCTTCTCCATTGGAATAGTGTATTACATTCAAATGGCCACTTCAATTAACACAATGACACCATGACAGCTGATAACACGTCATGCATCCTGACATTGGACTTTGTGCCAAAACTGAATGACAGTTAAATTTCTTCTGAATACAATGTCCTTTAAGCAAGGAATATTGTTAAGTTTGCTAAGCGTTTTTGATTGAACACAGGGGCGGCACGGTGGCGCAGTGGTGGAGTTGTTGCCTTACAGTGCTTGCGGCGCTGGAGACCCGGGTTAGATCCCGACTATGGGTGCTGTTTGTTTGTGCGTTCTTCCCATGACCGCGTGGGTTTTCTCCGAGGTCTTCTTTTCCCTCCCACACTCCAAAGACGTACAGTGCAGGCATGTACAGTAGGTTAATTGGCTTGGTATCAGTGTAAATTGTCCCTAGTGTGTGTAGAATAGCGTTAGAGTGCGGGGATCGCTGGTTGGTGCGGACTCGGTGGGCCAGTGCCTGTTCCATGCTGTATCTCTAAACTAAACTAAACTAAAATTATCTAAATAATGAGTACTGGCTTATATAAAAAGTATTTTGGTCTAAAGAATTTTTTCTCGTTTAATCATCATCATTCTTCATTAATTCTGTAATGGACTGAATAACAACGCTAATGCATCATAATATTTGTTGGGAAAGTTTATGTTTTTGAACAGTCCCTCACTTTATTGTTACTGTTCAAGCCAAGATGTTTGTCGTAAATGGTAAACTGATGCTATGTGAATCATCATCATCTCTTTATATGGCAGAACATGCACAAGGATCTGAATGACCAATTCCAGACACACATTAAAACTGATGTAGACATCAGGAAAAGCCTTTACCCTGTGGGCCATTATAACTTACAGTGTAGCTTCAATTGTAGAAGCAAAGGACAGCCTTGATGCCTCTGCTGTCCTTTCCTTCTTCCTCCTTTACGCTGCCAACTCCCAAGCCCGCCAAATATATTGCTCATTTCTGAAGTCTAAAGAAGAGTACCGACCTGAAAAATCGCCTGTCCATTCCCTCCACAGATGCTGCCTAACCTGTTGAGTTCCTCCGGCACTTTGTGTTTTGCTGAGGATTCCAGCATCTGCAGTTATTGTGTCTCTATATCGTTTGTGATCGGCCTTTAAACTGGGGATTTTCTGATTGTATCTGGTTGGAAAACCTAGAAACAATAGGATCCGTGTTACAACAACTCTGAAAGTTGCTGCGGTGCCCCTCCCCCCCGCGTGCACTGCCTCAGAGAATTAACATCAGAATCCTGGATGGCACCATTGCCATTCAGCATTGCATTTGCTTCCTCTTTGAAAGAGCATTCACACTTCATCCAAAATCTTGATTAGTACTGGTGTCAGGGGTTACTGGGAGAAGGCAGGAAAATGGGGAAAGATAGATCAGCCATGATTGAATGGCAGAGTAGACTTGATGGGCCGAATAGCCTAATTCTGCTCCTATCACTTATGATCTTCTGAACACACAACAATGTCCAACACATTTCGTCCAACACCGCTTTTTATCCATGCCCCTTGAAATTAATCATTAATGTCCTCTTAGGATAAAATTGGTAAAAATCATTAATTTGTGCACCCATACATGCTTATTTTGCCTTTTGATATGGAATTAAGGTGCGATGCAGGAATTGATTGAAGATGTCATGGAATTCTAATGCCTGTAATATGACGGATGCCCCTTAGAGCAGTAGTGCATTGTGTGGCCATGTGCATAAGCAAAATAAAATGTGATAACTAATGAGTGTTGTTCTCAAATAATATTTGTGAATTTACATTGATCACTTAAAATTGAGTAGCGGGTAAAAGAAATAAAAGGACATATAAGCAGTATTTATTAATTATTCTATTTACTATTTACTATTTACTGCGCACTACCTTATGAGTGGACTGTTCAGTAATCTAACTAGTTCCAGTAATTGTGATGAATGCACTTGTTTTTTTAATCTGCCCTTCCTCTGTAAGTGTAACACTATAAAGCTGTAACATTACATTCTGCACTCTGGTATTTTTCTCTTTGCATTACCTGTTGTACTTGCAGATCTGTACTTGCCGAACAACCGTGAACAACCGCGCCGCCGACCAGAACGCGCCCCAGTAGGCCCGACGCACCCCTACAGGCCTCCCAGGGGACTGCGGTGAAGCCGGCGGCAAGGTTTGCCTGGGTCGAAGGAGCCTCAGCGACAGCGGCGGTGGGACCCTCAGCAGCACCGATGGGAGCCTCAACAGCAGCGTGAACCTCGGCGGTGCTGGAGCCTCGGCGGCAACAGGAGCCTCAACTGCAGCAGGAGCCTCAGCAGCGGTGGGAACCTTGGCGGCGGTGGGGCCTCGACGGCAACAGTAGCCTCAGCGGCAACGGGAGCCTCGGCGGCGGTGGGGCCTCGGCAGCAGTGGGGCCTCGCGATCAGCAGTCGATGAGCGTGAGGAGGGAGGGGAAGACAATGGAGACCCGGCGTGGGGGGACCACCATGAGGAACAATGGCGGCCCAGTGTGGGGGGAGCGCCGTGAGGGATGGTGGGAGAACAAAGGGCGACACAGTGTGGGGGAGGAAGGGGCACTCTAGTTTTAGAATCCTCTGCCCAGGGGATAAGTTTGTGTTAATTTGTTTGTTTGTTTGTTCATTCATTACGTTTAAGGCGCTGTGCACCAGCCAACAGTCGTTTGTCTTTTACTTTTTGTTTTCACTATTGATTTCAAGTTTTCATGTACTTTGTGTGTTGTGACTGTTGGCAAACCAATTTCCCTCTGGGGGTGAATAAAGTTTTCCCGTATCGTATATGGCTTGATTGTACTCATGTATGGTATCATTTGATTTGACTGGATAGCAGGCAAAAAAAAAACCTTGTCACTATCTCAGTACCGGTGACAATAGTGAATCAATACCAATTATTAATTTACAGGTAATATTTCCAAGTTTGATCCATAAAAGAACTATTCACAAATACAGCCACATGATTAAAACCCTGGTGTTTAACTAGATGACATTAAAACAATTATGAAACACTTAATGCTCAATTAAAAATTTGGTAGCAGGTCATTTTTTATTTGCTGCTATAACATTTCTAACATTTGGAAACGGCAAATTTTCCTCCAATAGGGAAATTAATTCTGGAAAAATCTCAAGTCATAAGTTCATGTCATAGGAGCAGAATTAGGCTAATTGACCCAATGGGTCTACTATGCCATTCAATCATAGCTGATCTATCTTTCCTTCTCAATCCCATTCTCCTTCTTTCTCCCTATAACCCTTGACACCCTTATTAATGAAGTATCTGTCAATCTCCACCTTAAAAATACCCAATAACTTGGACAGTACAGCTGTCTGCAGCAATGAATTCCACAGATTCACCACCCTCTGACCAAATACATTTCTCCTCATCTCCTTTCTAAATGAATGTCCTTTTATTCTGAGGCTGTGCCCTCTGGTCCTAAACTCTCCCATTAGTGGAAACATTATCTCCCCATCCCCTCTATCCAGACCTTTCACAGTTCAACCAGTCTCAATGAGGTCCCCCCACATGGTTCTAAACTCCAGCAAGTACAGGCCCAGTGCCATCAAACGCTCAGCATACGTTAACCCAATCATCTCCGGGATCATCTGGTAAACTTCCTTTGGACCCTGACCAATGCCAGCACATTCTTCCTCAAATATGGGGACCAAAACTGCTCCCAATACTCCAAATATGGTCTGACCAGTGCCTTATGAACCATGAGCATTACATCCATGCTTTTATATTCTAGTCCGCTTGAAATAAATGCTAACATTGCATTTGCCTTCCTTACTACCAATTCAACTTGCAAATTAACCTTTTGAAAATTGCACACCAGCACTTCCAAGTCCCTTTGCACCTCAGTCCAATCATTTTTTTAAGAAAAGACAATGTTACTGGCAGCTCAACACAAATCAATTTATAAGAAGCTGTTGTGTGGAAATTTCAAGGAGGTTCTAGAATTTATCTGGAATACAAACTCAGTGATTTACCTCAAACTTTTACTTCAGATTTCAGATTGGAGTAGAGTTCTGGTAGTTGAAAGTGGGTCTGCTGAGGTTGTATCAGTGTATAACTGGAAAATGGCAACAAAGGGGGTATTGTGAGTGGAGGAATAGCTGAGAGGAGTTTGTTGAGTATATGGGGCTATTGATGAAAAGTAGAAAATTCAGTTGTTGAGGCTCTATAAGGCTCTGGTAAGGCTGCGTTTGGAATATTGTGAGCAGGCGCGGGCACCATATCGGAGGAATGATGCTCGGGCTCTGGAGAGGGTCCAGAGGAGATTTACAAGAATGATCCCAGGAATTAATAGGTTAACCTATGATGAGCGTTTATCGGCACTGGGCCTGTACTCGCTGGAGTTTAGAAGAATGAGCAGGGACCTCACTGAAACACACAGAATAGTGAAAGGCTTGGATTGAGTGGTTGTGGAGAGGATGTTTCCACTAGTGGGAGAGTCTAGGACTAGAGATCAGAGCCTCATAATTAAAGGACCTCCTTTTAGGAAGGAGGTGAGGAGAAATTTATTTAGTCAGAGGGTGGTGAATCTGTGGAATTCTTTGCCACAGGCTGTGGAGGATATTTTTAAGGCAGACATAGATAGATTCTTGATTAGTACAGGTGTCGGAGGTTATGGGGAGAAGGCAGGAGAATGGGGTTAGGAGGGAGAGATAGATCAGCCATGATTGAATGGCAGAGTAGACAATGGGCCTAATGGCCTAATTCTACTCCTATTGTTTATGACCTTATGATCACGTGAAGTGGGTGTGGAAAAACAAAAGATATACATTGGTGAAGCCGCTTTTGGAGTAATGTGTTCACTTTTGGTCATCCTGCTATTGGAAGGATGTAATTAATCTGGAAAGAGGGTAGGGAGGATTTGCGAAGATGTTGCCAGGACTCAAGGCCTGAGCTATAGGGAGAAGTTGGGCAACAAGTGATTGACCTGCCCAAAGGCAGAGACAGAGGCTGATGTGGAAGACTGACCCAACAGCAAGAACTGGAAGTGTCATAGACCTGTGCAGCACAGGACCCGGCCTGTTGGCCAAACTTGTCCCATTTGCCTGCATTTGGCCTATAGTCTGGTTATTCAGATTCAGATTCAGATTCAGATTCAATTTTAATTGTCATTGTCAGTGTACAGTACAGAGACAACGAAATGCATTTAGCATCTCCCTTGAAGAGCGACATAGCAAACGATTTGAATAAATAATAATAAGTGTCCGGGGGGGGGGGGGGGGGGGGGGGTGATTGGCAGTCACCGAGGGTACGTTGTTGAGTAGAGTGACAGCCGCCGGAAAGAAGCTGTTCCTCGACCTGCTGGTTCAGCAACGGAGAGACCTGTAGCGCCTCCCGGATGGTAGGAGGGTAAACAGTCCATGGTTGGGGTGAGAGCAGTCCTTGGCGATGCTGAGCGCCCTCCGCAGACAGCGCTTGCTTTGGACAGACTCAATGGAGGGGAGCGTGGAACCGGTGATGCGTTGGGCAATTTTCACCACCCCCTGCAATGCCTTCCGGTCGGAGACAGAGCAGTTGCCATACCATATACTGTGATGCAGTTGGTAAGGATGCTCTCGATGGTGCAGCGGTAGAAGTTCACCAGGATCTGAGGAGACAGATGGACCTTCTTCAGTCTCCTCAGGAAGAAGAGACGCTGATGAGCCTTCTTGATCAGAGTAGATGTATTGTGGGTCCAAGAGAGGTAATCGGAGATGTTGACTCCCAGGAACCTGAAGCTAGAAACACGTTCCACCTCCGTCCCGTCAAAGTGGCTGGGGGCGTGAGTGCCGCCTCTGGACTTCCTGAAGTCTACAATGAGCTCCTTGGTCTTCTTGGAGTTAAGGGCCAGGTTGTTGTCAGCGCACCATGCTGCTAAGTGCTGGACCTCCTCCCTGTAGGCCAGCTCATCGTTGTTGCTGATGAGGCCAATCACCGTTGTATCATCTGCATACTTGATGATGGTGTTAGTACCATGTACAGGTGTGCAGTCATAGGTGAAGAGGGAGTAGAGGAGGGGGCTCAGCACACAGCCCTGAGGAACGCCGGTGTTCAGGGTGAGGGTTGAAGAGGTGTGCTTGTCTAACCTCACAGACTGGGGTCTGTTGGTTAGAAAGTCCAGTATCCAGTTGCAGAGGGAGGGGTCGATGCCCAGGTTACCGAGTTTGGTGATCAGTTTTGATGGAATAATGGTGTTGAATGCTGAGCTGTAATCGATGAACAGCATTCTTACTGGTTATCTCTTTCTATTCATATATCTGTCCAAATGTATTTTAAAAGTCTGAATTATATTCCTCTGGCAGCTCATTCCAGATACAGACTATCCCCTGAGTGAAAAAGTAGCCTCAGAAGTCACTCTTAAACCTCACCTTGAGACTTCACCCTCTAGTTTCTTGAATGACATGGACAAGTTGGGCCGAATGGCCTGTTTCCCTGTTGTATCGCTCAGTGACTATGATTCAGTAAGTGTGTGGTAATTGTTCTGTGATACGTTGAATACATCCTCGAATTATCTATACTCCCAAGCCTTTCCTGACGCCCTCTGAGTGAGGGCTACATGTATATATGTATGTAGTTTGTTTTGTTGTGCTATTCTTATAACAAATGTAAAGCACTTTGGCCAACGAGAGTTGTTTTTTTAAATGTGCTACATAAATAAATGTGACTTGACTTGACTTGAATACATAATATCACAATCACAATCACAATAATACTTTAATAGCCAAGTATGTTTTGCAACATATACGAAGAATTTCATTTGCCAAGTCAGCCATACAAAATAAAAAGCAATGGTACACACAAAATACATTTTAACATAAACCTCCACCACAGTGAATCCTCTACATTCCCCACAGTGATGGAAGGCGAAAAAATGTTCAAATCTCTTCCCTTCTATGCTCTCCCACGGTCGGGGGCCTTGAGCCTTCCGTTGACGGGATGATCTTGACTCCCGTAACCAGCGGCGTTTGGGCCCTCCGCAACCGGGGGATGTCCGCTCCCCGCGCTGGCGATCAAACCCCTGGTTGGGGCTGGTCGAGCCTATGCTTTGTTGGAGTTCCCGACTCATCCTCTCCCGAGACTGCGAGCTCTTGATGGTAAGTCCGCAGGCTGCATTTGGAGCGATCCCAGGCAAGGAACAGCTCCAATGTTAAGTCCACGCTCCGCGGTGAGGCTCAAGTCAGTCCAAGGAGGCCTCCAGTTCCATCGATGGTAGACCGTAGAGTGACCGGAGATGCTATCTGAAAAGCAATGACAAGGTAAGAAACTGGGAGAAAAAAAATGCCCCCTCCCCCCTCCCCCTCCCCCCTCCCCCTCCCCCCCCCCCCCCCACATAAAACAAACCAGAGAACATTTATACAAACTTTTAACACACACTAAAAATAAAAAAATTAAAAAAAACAGACAGACTGTTGGCGGGGTTGCCAATTGTGCGCCGCCCCTGGTGGTCACCTGTGAACATACTTTGATGCAAGTGGCTGCTCAGAAGTTAACAACATCTTGGTTGCTGGGCACAAGAACCATCCTTATACTTACTTCTTACAGCAGAAGGTTAGAACAAGCGATATTCGCATCCTAGAGGCTGTTAAATCCTGTGGGAATTTTTCTTCATGGTTACATTGCTGCCCTACCTTTGCCACTGACAGGAAAATCTAAGCCATACTAAAAGTCAATACGACTTTTCAAATGAGTTTAGGTATAGCTCTGATTATAATTAGCATTGATGTTTTAGAATTTATAGATCCTGCAGATCTGAATTTTTCAATTTTGTTTCTTCATTGGCTTCAAAAGCTCACATAGATCACAGTGAGTTTGACTGTTGGCCGTTTAAAAAGCAAGGTTTGAAGGGATACCAGGTAAGAAAGATATTTGTGGTTCTGTGAGTAAATGAGAACTAGCAATATGCACAAATGGGACTCACTTAAATGGGGCATCTAAGGACAGCATGGACACGATGGGCCGAAGGACCCGTGTCCAGGCTGTGTGACTCCGTCATTATTATAAATCAATTTGAATAGATTAAATAATTTAAAAAAAAGTTTATCTTACAAAATTAAAAACTTTATTAACAATGCCTTTAAAATAAAGTGAAGTAATTCCCTCACTTGCTCCACAGGTTTGTTGACCGAGGGCCAGGAAGTCGTTGGTGCCTGTTCTCCATGTTGATCGCCAGAGACATCTGCTCCATCACTGGTCAGCATGGTGGGTTCGGTGAGGAGGTGGAACATAACCGTCGCCAGTTTTGGATCTTGTTTCGATCCATTCGATGTCTGGGGCAAGTTTTCATTCTTGGTCAGGCAACTGACTGGTGCCTTGCTATGGAATGAGCGAGAAGGCTTGAATCACTTTGAGCTGAGTTCTCATTAAATCCTCAGCAGCGAGGAGCCAGCCCTGGGCTGGTGTTAGCTGAGGGGCACACCAATAAAGTTTAATTCCATGCATCTGGAACACTTTTCTTTCTTGCTTAGAATTTTCAAAATCCCCTATGCTTGTTTTTCCTCACATGCTGGAGGTGTGATTATTTATCCCTTCATTCTCCAACTGTAAATACTGATATGTAATGCTAATATAAAACCCCAAGGATGAGAAATTGGATAGCGCCATGCGGCCCTGCCCATAGTCACCCTGTGAGCCAAACGTCTGGTGAACAAACGTGGAGCTAAGTCCAGAAACGGTTCTCACTCATTCGCACGTGATTCCTGTTCAGTGATTCATTCGCATCTCTGCTGCACCAGATCTACAGAGGACAATAAATAGCCGATCCCGAAGCGGCCCATTCCAGTCCTCTTAGAACATAGAACAGTGCAGCACAGGAACAGGCCCTTCGGCCCACAATGAATGTGCCGATCATGATGCCAAGACCAACTCTTATCTGCATTATGCTCCACATAATCCATATCCCTCAGTTCCCATATTTCCATTTGCCTATCTAAAAGCTTCTTATATGTCACTATTGTATCTTCCTCCACCACACTCTGGCAGCATGTTCCAGGCACTCACCTCCTCTGGTGTAAAAAAACTTACCCTGCACATCCCCTTTAAAGTTTGCTCCGGCCACCTTAATGCTTTGCCCTCTAGTTCTGAATGTCTACCATGCTTCTCATAATTTTATATATCAGGCCCCCCCCCTCAACTTCCGGCATTCCAAAGAAAACAATCTAAGTCTGTTCAACCTTTTCCCATAGCTAATACTCCCTAATCCAGACATCATTCTGGTAAACCTCCTCTGCAGTCTTTCCAAGGCCTCTACATCCTTCCAGGCCACATGCATACATGGATACTTTCAAGAGAGAGCTAGATAGGGCTCATAAAGATAGCGGAGTCAGGGGATATGGGGAGAAGGCAGGAACGGGGTACTGATTGGGGATGATCAGCCATGATCACATTGAATGGTGGTGCTGGCTCGAAGGGCCAAATGGCCTGCTCCTGCACCTATTGTTTATTATCTATTGGATACAATTTTGGCATTTGGTTAGCATGTGCCGAAACAGCAAGTTGCTACCAATCCAAATGTTGTATTATTTAAGGCGCCTTATTGTGACTTGTTAGCCCGAACACCACTGCGATCTTCCCACCCATGCCTTTGATCCTTTCTGGTCAATGGAAAGTGGTCCTCACAGCAAATAAAATTGAAAGAGTGAGCTGCAGATGCCGTATTGCAGTGAGACTATCCAAAAGCAAAATGCAGCAGGAAGTTTGCTCTTACATAAAGCACAGTTCTACGCTGTATGTTGTATGGACGCACAACAGGCTTGAAGCAGACACATCTCCAAGTAGTAGACTGCCTCTACCTTCCACAGATCTGTTGAAATGGTTGAGAGCTTCAGGTTCCCTGGGGTTAATATTCCCAGAAATGTGTCATGGACCCACCACATTGATGCAACAGCCAAGAAGACACGCCAACGCCTCTACTTCCTGAGGAGACTGAGGAAATCCGGCATGTTTCCAATAACTCTTACAAACCTGTACAGATTCAGCACAGAATGCAAACTGTCAAGTTGCATCACTACTTGGCTTGTGAACAGCCCTGCCTGAAATCGTATGAAATTGCAGAGAGTTGTAGATGCAGCCCAGTCCATCACACAGACCAGATTTCCCACCATTGACTGCTTCTACACTTCACACTGCCTGAAAAGTGGCCAATATCATCAAAGACTTGTCCCACCCACGGTCATTCCTTTTCCCCACCCTCATCGGGTGGAGATACAGAAGCTTGAAAGCGCACACCACCAGACTCAGGAAAAGCTTCTTCCCCTCTGTTATCAGGCATCTGAATGGACTTTCCATACGCTAGGGTGCTGCCCCATTCACCTCTATCCCATTGCGGACATTGGACTTTGTCTCTGGAACTACAACACTACATTGCTGAGAGCTATATTTTGCACACCATGCCTTTCCCATTTGCTCTACCTATTGTACTTGAGTTGACTTGATTGTATTTATGTATAGTATTATTATAGTATTATTTGATCTGATTAGATTGCACGCAAAGGAAAGCTTTTCATTGTACTGTGGAACACGTGACAATGATAAACCTAAACCTAAAAGCCAGTGGTGAAGTAGAAAGCCGAGGTTACTGGTTTAAGTTATACAGCTCTTTTCACTTATCTTTTGTTTTGACATAAAGATCTAAATCTTTCAAGATGTGTTCACTGCCACTATTCGGCTCCAAAGACTGGTTTTAATGATTGTGCTGAAGTACTTAAAACGAAGGGCTAGAACCAAATCTGTCAACCTGATGTATGAATAACCTCTCTTTTGTGTACATAACGATGGCAGCTTTAGTACACTCTGAGAATCTCCAAAGCAAATGTTCATTAGACATTTGGGAGTAACTAATTTCAATTCTCAGCTGTCATATCAGTCACCTTCCATACGCCTACAAACCAGATACATTATTTTGTGATTTCCAAACATTGAACAAATTACAAGCCTTTGTTGTTGCCTTCAACTTCCCCTTCCCTTTTTGGCTTTGCTCCATGCAATCCTGCTTGTGCTGTGTGAGTCGACAAGTGGATAATAATTCTTCCAGAGTTCAGATGGTCTTGAGTTGGGTGTGTGTGAGGCAATTTTACCAGGGCAGCAGGGATATAGTGTACTAGAATTACAACAGTGTGTTGAAGTATACATTGAACCACTGCAGTAGAGAGGACCTACGTTGGATTTGACCGCATGTGCCTCGTGCAAGGTGTCATGTGTGTTATGCTGACATTAGTTTCTTTATTCTTCCAGGGCATTTGGAGGATTTTGCAGAGGGAGACTGGGTGGTATCTCCTTACTGCCTAAAACTACCTGTCATAGAGGTCCTAAGCTTAGAAACGGGACTTTCATCCCCACTCGCCCATGCCAAACAAGAAGCCACATCTAAGCTAGCCCTATTTGCCTGCATTTGACCCATATACATCTGAACCTTTCCTATTCATGTACCAGTCCAAATGTATTTTAAATGTTATTATTGTACCTGCCTCAACCATTTCTTTCAATGGTGAGGGCAACTTTTTCACACAGAGGGTGGTGAGCATATGGAATGATCTCCCAGAGGAGGTGGTTCAGCAGGTACAATACCAACATTTCAAGGACATTGGACAGGTACATTTGGAAAGGTTTAGAGAGATCTAGGCCAAGCATGACCACATGTAACCAGCTTTTGATGGGGGCACCTTAGTCGGCATGGACGAGTTGCGCCGAGGACCTGCTTCTGTGTTATATTATAATGTGATTGTAAACACTAAGAGGTCTAGACTTTGGCCTATGGAAAGAGGAGTGCTAATAGAGAGAGCACTTTGAGTCACGCCCAATTTATACAATAACACACATTAGTACAGTAGGCAGGTGAAAGATCATTTTGCGCAGATTGTTCAAAATACTTATTTTAAACAGAAGATCTGTAAATTGAGTATAAGAATCAGGAAGTTATGATGCATCTTTAAAACACATTGGCTAGGATGCATGTGGAATATGATGTACAATTCTGGTCGCCCCATTATAAGCAGGATGTGGAGGCTTGGGAGAGACTGCAAAAGAGGTTTACCAGAATGGTTTGGTTTAAACCAGCATCTGCAGTTCCTTCCTACACATTACCAGAATGCTGCCCGGAATAGAGGGTATTAGCAATAAGAAGTTGGACAAAATTGGACTCTTTTCTCTGGAGCATCAGAGGCTGAGAGAAGACCTGATAGAAATAAAGTATATACAAATTATGAGATACATAGATAAGGTAGACAGACAGAACCATTTTCCCCATGTGGAAATGTCAAAGACTAGAGGGCATAGCTTTAAGGTGAGAGAGGCAATGTTTAAATGAGATGTGCGGGACAAGTTGTTTACATGGAGAGTGGTGGGTGCATGGGATGCTGCCAGGGTGAATCGTGAAGGCAGATACAATAGTGGTGTATAGGAGGCTTTTAGTTGTCACATGGAAGCGCAGGGAATTGAGGGATATGGATCATGTGTAGACAGAGGAGATTACTTCAACTGGCATTGTGATCGTCACAAGGGCCTGTCCCTGCCCTGCCCCATGCTCACTGTTCTAAATGTTTTATAAATGCTGTCAATGCATAGATTCTGATATTTTGCTGCAATGTACCCCAGTGATAGAAAGTCATTGAGAAATCTTTTTTAAAGACAGATGGTAGTTGGCAGGGAATGCCGCCTAACCCAGCCTTCTCCCCTGGAAGCTGGCAACCATCAGTTACTATGGATGCAGGAGGGCAGGAGGTGGAACAGATTATTTTAATCGGGTGGAAAATCAGACCAGCTGTCCTTCATTTTTCTCTTTACTCTGATAATGCAGAGAATATTCAGTAAAGTTTGTGGAAATTAAGTTCAGTAGGAAATCATTTTATTTGAAGGTCCATAAGAAATACATTTCAGTATTTTTATAGAGCCGTAGAGCAGTACAGTACAGAAACAGGCTCTTCAGCCCACCTTGTCCATACCGATCAAATTGGCATACCGGGCTAATCCTATTTGCCGACATCTGGTCCATAGCCTCTAAACACTTTGTATCCACATATCCGTACAAAAGTATTTTACAGATCTGAATTGTATCTGCTTCTGTAGGTACCTCTGGCCGCTCATTCCAGATACAGATATCTTCTGAGTAAAAGGTTGAAACTGATATCCCTCTTATATCTCCCCCTCTCAACTTAAGCCTATGCCCTCTAGTGTTAGAATCCTCTACCTTAGAAAAAGACAGTGATGGTTCACTTTATCCATATTCATCTTGATCTTGTAAGCCTTAATAAATTCACCCCTTGGTCGCCCAGGCTAGAAAGAAAAAAGTTCCAGTCTATCCAACCTCTCACTATAACTTAAACCCAGATATTATCCTGATCTTGAAAAGTTAAAAAAAAGAAAAAATGTTGTTGTGTAGAGCAGGACACAATGATGGAAAAACTAAATGTCATTTAGAATTGGAGGTAGACAAAAGTGCTGGAGAAACTCAGCGGGTGCAGCAGCATCTATGGAACGAAGGAAATAGGCAACGTTTCGGGCCGAAACCCTTCTAAAGACTGTGAACCTTTGCTCTATATACGCCCCTCATGACATTGCACGCCTCAATAAGGTCAAGCAAGTTGACTAGTCCCATTTGCCTGAATTTTGCCAAAACCCTCTGAACCTTTCATTTCCATATATCTGCCCATTGGCAGATTTCAATACAAAGCGCCCAAATCTTTCTTTTGGCTTTATTTGGCTTGGATTCAAAATGCTATATTGTGACCACAGGTGCTGACAGGATGCATGCGGATAATATACACTTGTATAAAGCATGGATTTTGCTGCAATTCTGCAGACCAATTCCTCATCACCGTGATTTAAATTGGCACAGAGATGTTAAAAGACATATCTCCATAAGGTCAGTTTTTGGATGTGGATATAGATGCTGACAAGAAATAGCATGAATTTATTTGGCAGAGTGTTCACAGTTTTTCTGAGAGATGGCATCTGAGATGCTTATGGAGAATATGTATCAGAGGCCATATGGGAGAATGAAGGCTCAGTGCCATTAATATGAACCACTATAGGTTGACTGGCTGCATCAAGGTTCCTAGTTCGGTAACATGAACATCCAGTAATGAAGGAGATTACAGAGTGGTGGACACTGCTTCATCGGTACCAACTCTCCACCATTGAAGAGATCGACAGGAGTCACTGTTTCAAAGGGGAAGCCACCATCATCAAAGGCCCGCATCTCCCTGCTCACAATCACATCTCACTTCTACCATCAGGAAGAAGGTACAGGAACCTGAAAACCACGACCACCATGTGCAGACCACTTCTTCCCATTAACTTTTAGGCTCTGTGCAGGACTAACCATTAACTGTAATCTTCCATGAAGATGCAGGAAACTGCAGGCGTTGGAGTCTTGAGCAAAACACAAAGTGTTGGAGTAACTCAGCAGTCAGGCAGCATGTGTGCAGGGAATGGATAGGCCCTTCTTAGAAACATAGAAACATAGAAAATAGGTGCAGGAGTAGGCCATTCGGCCCTTCGAGCCTGCATCGCCATTCAATATGATCATGGCTGATCATCCAACTCAGTATCCTGTACCATCCTTCACTCCATACCCCCTGATCCCTTTAGCCACAAGGGCCACATCTAACTCCCTCTTAAATATAGCCAATTAACTGTCCTCAACTACCTTTTGTGGCAGAGAGTTCCAGAGATTCACCACTCTCTGTGTGAAAAATGTTTCACATTATCGGTCCTAAAGGATTTCCCCTTTATCCTTAAACTGTGACCCCTTGTCCTGGACTTCCCCAACATCGGGAACAATCTTCCTCAAACAGTTCTTCAAACTGATTGGTGTGCAATATTTTTGTTGATGAGTATTAGCAATCAATTTCACCAATACTAAGAACCAAGTCAAGTCAAGTCAAGTTTATTTGTCACATACACATACGAGATGTGCAGTGAAATGAAAGTGGCAATGCTCGCGGAACAACAAAACAACCAAACAAATTATAAACACAATCATACACACACCTTAGCTATCCTTGAGTCATTTGTTCCTAATAAAAAAGTTCAACTTGTTTACCAAGCTGGTGTCAAGCTTTGAAGATAAACCAATGAAACTCTGCACATCGTCCATACTGGAGAATCTTTAGGACTAAATCTACCATGTTTTATTTCAGATTGAAGTTTACATCCATGAGAAAAAATATGATCTCTTTAAACCATAGGGTCAGGGTAATAGAGTGAGTTATTTTTGTTCTTATTTTTGCTCAGGGTAAAGATAACAAATAAGTAATGAGTTAATAAATTGCATCAATTGCACAAAGAAACATACATTTGTCAGAATAAACGTTCACTTCTGGACCTCCAGCTTAAACGTCACTCAGACAAATGAGATGAAGGATTTCTCAATTCATAGCCAGATAAAGATCAAAAAGTGAAATGTGTTTGGACAATCCCTGCACCACGACTGGGAATCCACAAAACTCCTTTCGAACCTACGATTAATTTGAACTCATTAATTTGGCAAGCCGGTTCTGGGCCCTAGGGGACGCAGAGTGTGAGAAGAAACAAATGTGCGGTAGGGAGTCTCTTTACAGCGAGGGGGTTCAATGCACTGTTGCATGTTGCTGGCTGGGGATCTCTGCAAAGGTTTACATATGTTCCATTCCCCACAACTGCCATCCTTCATCTTGACGAGTTGCATGCATTCCGGTTCACCACTCCCACTCCTACCCCCAAAGAGGAAATCCAGCTTACTGCACTGCCAATGATTAAATTCCCTGCAATATCCAAATATAAACACTTTAATTACTGAAGTGAAGGAATCAATTAGTGTCCGGGCAGGGACGACGTAGTCATTGCACAACCCTCTACTATTTCCTGTGTGAAAAAAACAGCTGTATTTCTTTGTCCAACATCTGTCACACACCAGCTGTGCATTAAAATTATAACTGTTTAAAGAAATAACATTGGATTAGTTTATACAAGTACATGGAACTTCAACTGCCTAATAAATGATAGGTAGGCAAATTTAAACAATACATACGCTCAATATTAAAACTTTTGGACGAAAATTTCTACACCAAACGATCATAAGTCTGAAAGGAAGAGTGGAGGTTTCTTTTGTACCAAATAAATCACAAATTATTAGAGAAGTAAAGTTTAAAGGAGATGCGCAGGGAATTTTTTTAAGTGAGGGTAGTGGGGGCCAGGAACGTGCTACCATGTGAGGTGGTGGGGGCAGATACAATAGTTGAAGAGGCTTTTAGATGGGCACATGGAGGAAATGGAGGGATATGGGTCACGTGCAGGCAGAGGAGATTAGTTTAACTTGGTGTCGTGTTCAGCTCATACATTGTGAGACAAGGGGCCTGTTCCTGTGCTATTCTATTAAGAATATGTATCACAGAGGTTGTATTAAAAAATATCAGAAATCGTACTTCAGGTTTAATTGGTAATTCAAGTCTGGTGAAATCTGAGAAGTTTAATCGAACTTAACTTGACCTTCGGTGGGTCATTCTTATGTAGGACAATTTTCCAAATGGTCAGTGGAAACAATGAGGCATATTTTTCTCGTTGCAATGAAAGCTTCCAAGAGATTTGAATCTATTTATCTATTTGGGATAGAAAGCCATCCCAAAAGCTTTTTTCTGATTCACTTTTTATTGAATCAAGTACAATCTGTACATCTCTTCTCCATGACCTTAACCACTTAAAAATGATGCTGCGAATCATCGTTCTGTTCAGAATCAACAGCAAAGCATTCAAAAGAACATGTCTACCCAAGTGTCACTTCCTCTCATAAAACATTGGAATTCTTTCATGTTTAAGAGGTTTTATTACCATGTCGTTTGTTTATGAGTTTTGTTTCCTTCTTAGTTCAATAAAGCAATGTAGAATTGTAGTCATAGAGTCATACAGCATGGAAACAGGCCCTTCGGCCCATGCTGATCAAGATGCCCCATCTGAGCTAATTTAATTTGCCTGCGTTTGACCCATATCTCTCCAAACCTTTCCTTTCCATACCAGTCCATTGGTTTTTTAAATGTTGTTATCGTACCCGCCTTATCTACCTCCTCACGCAGCTCATTCTATATACCCACCGTCCAAATTTAGCAATGTTAATCCCAATCACAAAGGGATTAACAATGAGTTATTTTGCTGTAACTTGTTGTGATCCGAGTCAAAAGGGTGCAAATGTGTTGAATTGTTCATATTTAAGAGCTGAATTATTGTTGAAAGATTGCTACTTCCTACAGTTCAACCACAAAATGGTTAATCAAATACCAATTAATTACAGATTTGGCAGTGGAATTAAGCAAGTCAAGCAAACCACGAGAATAAAATTCCCAGAGTTATTTTACACACAAAAAATTCAAATGGGAATGGGCCCATGACAAATAGAAAGCATAAATTCATCTGCCTAGTAAATCATTAGTTAGGTCTTATGTTGTTCTAAGTTTCTCTCTATGTGTTTTAATTACATATTTTGAGAATCAGTGCCAAATTTTAGTTTAGTTTAATTTAGAGATGCAGCATGGAAATAGGCCCTTCGCCCCATTAAATCCATACCGACTATCAATCACCCATTCACACGTTCTATGTTATCCCACTTTCGTACCCACCTCCTACACTAGAGGCGATTTACAGAGGCCAATTAACCTAAAACCCGCATGTCTTTGGGATGTGTGAGGAATTCCGGAGCACCCAGAAAATTCATAAGCAGAATTAAAACAGACCAAAAACCCAGAGGTGGACATGGTGGTAAATTGAGGTCTAATTTGTGGAATAGAGTCCAGATCTCATTGTAAACCATTTGCATAAAATCAGTACAGAAAATTCCAGAATGGCCAAAAACTGAACATATTCAGTAAAACAATCCAGCAGACGGCCACACGCCAGTAAAAATAGCAAGGTATTCTTTTCCGCAATTTTAGAGCAAAGTATTATTTTGAAATGTGGCAAGATCAATCTTTTCCTCATCTTAAGTTGTATTGCACAGAAACAGGCCCTTCAGCCCACCATGTCCATGTCAATCAAGGTGGCATACTGGGCTAGTCCCATTTGCCTGCATTTGGCCCATATTACTCCAGTCCCTTCTTATCCAGATGTCTGTCTATATTTCTTTTGAAGGTTGTAATTGCATCCACTTCCTCTGGCAGCTCATTCCAGATACGGACTACCCTTTGTGAGAAAAAGGTTCCCCTCGAGGTCCTCGTAAATCTCTCCCTTCTCACATTAAGTCTAGGCGCTGAAGTTTTCGAATCCCCTACCCTGGGATAAAAGACCTATCCATGCCTATCATCATCTTGTACACCTCAATAAGGTCACCCCTCAGCCTCCTATGCTCCAAAGAAAAAGGTCCTAGCCTGTAACTCAGTCCTAGCCTCCCCAGAAGCCCAGGTAACATGCTGGTGAATCTCTTTTGTGCCCTTTCCATCTTAGTGATATCCTCCCTGTAACTGGGTGACCAGAACCACAAACAGTACTAAAGGTGTGGTCTCACCAACTAGAGTTACATGATGCAACAGTACCATTTCTAATTCCCTCCAGTTTATAGATTATTCCCTTGCATTGATCACACTTCAGAAACCAAATCATTTGCAGTCAAGCATGGTGAATGGAAATGAGTAATAAACCATAATACACCTTCATTTCATTTTTACAGAGAACCAGACACACCTGCAGCTCCAAACCGATGATAAGATAGTCAGCAAAATATCCTCCTAAAGATAAAATGACTCGTGTAAGTGAAGGGTTAAATATTTGGCATTTCTAACTAAATAGCATAGTGGTTATCAATCAGCCATCTCTGCCAGAATTCAGATCTACTTTAGTTTAGTGTAGAGATACAGCATGGAAACAGGCCCTTCAGCTCACCGGGTCCATTCTGACCATTGATCACCCTCTCACATTAGTTGTACATTATCCCACTTTCACATCCACTCCCTACACGTAAGTGATGGATCAGACATTTTGCCGTTCCAGCTAAATACAAGTGAACTCAGTCTACTCTAGAAATAAGCCACCCACCAAATTGTCATTGTGTCATAGAAAGATGTTACACAAGAACAGGCCCTTTGGGCCAACGAGCCTATGACGACCATCTGACACCTATTGTTTACATTCATTCTGCCGCAGCCTACATTATTATCCCCACATTCCCATCAACTTCCCTCTGGATTCAATCACTCATAAACACACCAGAATCCAATTAACTTACCAAAATGTTCATCTTCGTGGGACGTGGAAGGAAACCCATGGAGAACGTGCAAACTCCACGCTAACAGCACCGGAGGTCAGGATTGAACGAGAGTGGCTGGCACGTCGAGACAAGCGCCTATTGTGGACGTTCATAGATCATTATGACTCACATTCAAGGAAACCAAGGTCTCACAACCATAATGCCCCCTTGAAACAAGCCAGCACCACCTGAGGAGAGCAGAGTATCCTGGTCTATGATTCTTGAAGGCACTGCCAAAGTATGTGGATGGAAAGGAATGCTTCCCCACATTACGTTTGTGATCTAACGCCTATCATCGCTTGCCCGCTGCCCCTCAATTCCCACATTCCCCTGACGGGAGATTCTTCAGAGGCCCATGGCAGTTCGACCTCCCATGGACAGCAGGCTGCATCTGGAGCCAAAGACAGTGCCTGCCACTTGCGGGTTCTATCCAGCAGCCCACTGTTCCAGATGCCACAACTCTGTTACAGGCCCCATCGGCACACACTGTGCCAGCCGCATTAAATTGCAGCAGCATCCAGTTCCAAGGTCCCCCTTGTAATGAAGACAAAGGCAGGAACATGTTTTTAAAATGCTGGGTTTTTAAAAAGAAATCAAAAACAGATGCTAAACTTTGAACCACTGACTTCGGAGAACAGCACAGGCTATAAAGCAGGACATTTGCATTAGGCTTATGGAGAACTTTAATTCACTCTTTGAACACAGTTTGCGGGTTGAATCTTAATTGTAGTGCACCAACGGATCTGTGCAAGTTCAGAGTTTTCTGTGATTTCTGGTTTGCTAAACCAATAAACGCGATAGATTACAATTGAAAAAAACACACTTGCAAAGCTGTTGAGTGTCCTGGAGTTGTTATCCAGGATATAGTGTCTGAAGAAGTGTCTTGATCTAAAACATCACCTATCCATGTGCTGCAGAGAAGCTGTCTGACCTGCTGAGTTATTCCACCATTTTGTGTCCTTTTTTTTGGTTAACTTTCATCTGCAGTTCCTTATGTCTACAGTGAATTCAAGCTGGGGTTATTTAACAATTCTCTTGCACCTTATGAATGATAAACTCATCACCAATGGAATTTATGGGAGCCGCTGCCTCGAAAACACAGACAATATTATCAAAGACCCACATAACCCTGGATACGCTCTCAGTTCACTGTGCAGGTACAGGATCCTGAAAACCGTCACCACCAGGTTCAAGACCTGTTTCTTCCCAACAATCATGTCCTTGAACACCACACTATACTAACCTCAACTGTGAATTATGGACTGTCTTTGATTGCACTAAGGACTTGGGATTTTTTGCACTACTATTAGGGTTATTAATTTATTGATTTGGTGTTTATTATATTTTATCGTTGTGTATTGTGTTTAGAGGCCAGTTAAGATGCTGCAAGTAAAGGGGCTGTCCCACTGCGGCAACCTAATCCGCGAGTTAAGAATAGTGTCTTCGACCTTCAAGCTCGAGGGCACTCGCCTGGAAAACCTTGAGCTGGATCGACCGTCCGCGTTGAAACCGCAAGCTGGATCGACTGACCGCACACACACACACATTGCAAAGGCGGGGGCCAGGGAAAGCGGGGGAGCGCTGGCTGAAATTCACACCCACGATGAAGAGGAAGGTAAAAGACAGCTACCACAGTGTATGGTAAGTCCTTTAGAGAGCGCAGAGGAGGGGGGGGGGGGGGGGGGGGGGGGGGGAGGGGGGGAGGGGGAGGGGAGAGAGAGGGGAGAGAGGGGGCGAGAGGGGGCGAGAGAGGGGAGAAAAGCAGAGAGAAGGGAAAAGAAGGGGAGAGAAGGGGAGGGAGGGGGGGAGAAGGAGAGGAGACACTTTAAAGAAGTACAATAAAGTTAAGCAGGCATTTTACCTACCAGTTGGTTTTCCTTGGTCCTGAAAACTCCAATGAGCCAATCAAAATGCCCGGTCAGCAAAGTAGATTGCCTACGGCTGCCCTCGACTGCCTGTAACTAAATAGCGACCCCACTCCACTGCACCACGAGTTAAAAAGAACCATGCCGACCAAATTTTACTTGCGGAAAATATTTCAACATGCTGAAAACTTTTCTGCGACCTAGCTGAGGCCACGAGTATTTGGAAACTTCCCTCGAGTATGAAGGAGAGTTCCAGTGACCTCATAAGACCTCCTAGGACCAAGTGTTGACCATGCTGCGAGTGGAGGGCAAACTCTTCTAAACTCACAGATTAGGTCGCCACAGTGGGACAGCCCCTTAAGAATTTCTTTTTTCCATTTTCAGTTCATATGACAATTAAACCCTCTTCACCGATGATCAATCCACTCATCTTTCTCTTATTCCTTGGCATGTAAGCTGTTGTCTTTCAGTACAGCATTTAAGATGAACTCTGGTATGTTACAAAAACATGATACTCAAAGAACTAAAGAATTGGTAATTCAATGCCAACATAATCATTAACGGTCTGAATTTTATTCTGCTGTTAATTTTTCTTTTAGATTACCCAAGTAAATAAAATACTACCTTCAATTCCTTACAGACATTGGAGTACTGAACCTGAACTAATTTTATTTTCATTATGAATCACAGATTGCTCAAGTGTAATAGATACAATATGAAGGAGGTTTGCTGAAAGGGATATATGAGCTTTGTAAAGAAGGCACTTGTACACAATATGAAATATGTGTTCTACAAGTGTTTCACATTTAGTATCGAAGCCAAGTTTTGTTTTTCATATATCCCAAATTATCGTTTAATTTGTACAAGATGATCAAATGGTTTGATATAGAGTTATTGAGTCAGAGAGCTATACAGCAATACAGAAATAAGCCTTTCAGTCCAACTTGTCCATGCCAACTAAGTTGGCAGACTGGGCTGGTCCCATTTGTCTGCCTTTGATCCATTTCTCTCTCAACCCTTCAGATTCAGATTCAGATTCAGATTCAGATTCAATTTTAATTGTCATTGTCAGTGTACAGTACAGAGACAACGAAATGCATTTAGCATCTCCTTTGAAGAGCGACATAGCAAACGATTTTGAATAAAAAAAATAAATAATAAGTGTCCGGGGGGGGGGGGGGGTGATTGGCAGTCACCGAGGTACGTTGTTTAGTAGATGACAGCGGCCGGAAAGAAGCTGTCCTCGACCTGCTGGTTCAGCAACGGAGAGACCTGTAGAAAATCCCGGATGGTAGGAGGGTAAACAGTCCATGGTTGGGGTGAGAGCAGTCCTTGGCGATGCTGAGCGCCCTCCGCAGACAGCGCTTGCTTTGGACAGACTCAATGGAGGGGAGCGTGGAACCGGTGATGCGTTGGGCAATTTTCACCACCCTCTGCAATGCCTTCCGGTCGGAGACAGAGCAGTCAATATACCATACTGTGATGCAGTTGGTAGGATGCTCTCGATGGGGCAGCGGTAGAAGTTCACCAGGATCTGAGGAGACAGATGGACCTTCTTCAGTCTTCTCAGGAAGAAGAGACGCTGATGAGCCTTCTTGATCAGAGTAGAGGTATTGTGGGTCCAAGAGAGGTAATCGGAGATGTTGACTCCCAGGAACCTGCAGCTAGAAACACGTTCCACCTCCGTCCCGTTAGTGTGGATGGGGGTGTGCGTGCCGCCTCTGGACTTCCTGAAGTCTACAATGAGCTCCTTGGTCTTCTTGGAGTTAAGGGCAGGTTGTTGTCAGCGCATCGTGCTGCTAAGTGCTGGACCTCCTCCCTGTAGGCCAGCTCATCGTTGTTGCTGATGAGGCCAATCACCGTTGTATCATCTGCATACTTGATGATGGTGTTAGTAGTACCATGTACAGGTGTGCAGTCATAGGTGAAGAGGGAGTAGAGGAGGGGGCTCAGCACACAGCCCTGAGGAACGCCGGTGTTCAGGGTGAGGGTTAAGAGTTGTGCTTGTCTAACCTCACAGACGGGGGTCTGTTGGTTAGAAAGTCCAGTATCCAGTTGCAGAGGGAGGAGTCGATGCCCAGGTTACTGAGTTTGGTGATCAGTTTTGATGGAATAATGGTGTTGAATGCTGAGCTGTAATCGATGAACAGCATTCTTACATAAGTGTCTCTGTTGTCAAGGTGGGAGAGGGCGGAGTGAAGTGCCGTTGAGATGGCATCCTCCGTACTCCTGTTCTTGCGGTAGGCAAACTGATAGGGGTCCAGTGTGGGGGGTAGGCAGCTTTTGAGGTGTGCCAGGACCAGCCTCTCGAAGCACTTGGTGATGATGGGGGTAAGTGCAACTGGGCGGAAGTCGTTGAGGCTTGCCGCAGTGGAGTGTTTTGGCACTGGCACGATGGAGGTGGCTTTAAGGCAAGTGGGGACAACTGCTTGGGCAAGTGACAGGTTGAAGATGTCAGTCCAGACGTCTGTCAGCTGCGCAGCACAGGCACTGAGCACGCGCCCGGGGATGCCGTCAGGGCCAGCAGCCTTACGTGCATTAGTCCTACTCAGTGCCACGTACACGTCGTAGGGGGTGAGTGTGAGGGGTTGGTGATCGGCAGGTAGCACAGCCTTGATGGCTGTCTCTAGATTGTCCCTGTCGAAGCGGCCATAGAAGTGATTCAGCTCCTCAAGGAAGGAGGCGTCGCTGGATGTGGGGGTGATGTTGGAGGGTCTGTAGTCCGTGATGGCCTGGATGCCTTGCCACATGCGTCGGGGGTCGGAGTTTTTGTTGAAGTGCTCCTCAATCCTGAGCTTATGGCAGTGCTTGGCCTTCCTGATGCCCCTCTTCAGGTTAGCCCTGGATGAACTGTAGGCTCGAGCATCGCCTGACCTGAAAGCGGTGTCCCGTGCTTTCAGCAGTAGCCTGACCTCGCTGTTCATCCATGGCTTCTGATTCGGGTATATGGTCACCTGTTTGTGGGAGGTGACACTATTGATGGTGGAGTTTATAAAGTCCAGAACAGAGGATGTATAGGAATTCCTATCCATATATCTGTCCAAATGTCTTTCAATGGTAATTGTAGTCACTTCCGTAGCTTCCTCTGGCAGTTCATTGGTCTACCCGATATGGTCTGCCCTCTGAATGAAAAACTTGTCCTTGAGGTCCTTCTTAAATCTCTCCCTTCTCACCTTAAGCCTTAGAATGCTCTACCCTTGGGAAAATACTGTGTATGTTCACTTTATCCATGCCTTTCATGATCTGATGCACTTCAATAAAGCCACTCCTCAGCCTCCTATGCTGCAAAGAAAATAAATCATAGCTATCCAACCTCTCCCTCTAACTCAAGCTTGCATTTTCCATCAATACTCCTACAGGAAATGATAGGAGTGAATTTCAATGGGGCCGTATTCATTTATCAACTCACTCATTTACGTTAAAATAACTAAATGGAAGCAGAAAATCAAACTAGGGAGCACTGTGTCTTTTTCTGGGTTCGAAAGCTTAGAAACATAGAAAATAGGTGCAGGAGCTTAGTCATAGGAAAATAGGTGCTTAGTCAATGACCAGAAACATGTCCGAGGATATTTAGCACCCTAATGTACAATTTATTTATTCTCAAGTTAGAAGTTTTAGGGGTCTTCAACCATCTGAAATCTACCACAAAAAGATAATGCAATATTAAAAAAAGTAGCAAGCAATCCTGCAATTGACGAGGTGTTATCAGTTGGAAAGAATGGAGTGTGGGGTCACAGAGTCGAGGTGAGATAGGCATTAAGTGCAGTTCTAGTGAAAAACCAGACTTCTCAGAATGGGTTCCAGCTGGAGATCAGATTTCTTTCATTGTCACTCTCACCTCTGTGAGAAGCACATGGATCTGGATGTGTGGATGACAACAAACTGAACATCAAATATAAGGGAGTGAGATTACAGGAAGGATGTGAACAATTCGGAGAGGGTGCAGAAGCGATTTACCAGAATGCTGCCTGGATTTGAGGGTATTAGCTACAAAGAGAGGCTGGACAAACTTGGATTGTTTCCTCAGGAGCAACCGAGATTGAGGAGAGGCCTAATAGAAGGATATACAATTATGAGAGAAGTGGATAGGGTAGACAGTAGGGTAGACAGTCAGAACCTTTTTCCCAAAGTGAAAATGTCAAAGATTACAGGGACACACTGATCTGTTTTGTAGTAAATGCCTACTATGTTCTGTGTGCTGAAGCAAAGCAAGAATTTTATTGTCCTATCAGGGACACATGACAATAAATCAACCTAACCTAAAGGTGAGAGGGAGAAAGTTTAAAGGAGATGCACAAGGCTAATTTTTATTTACATAGAGAGTGGTGGGTACCTGGAATACACTACCAGGGGTGATGGTGGAGGCAGACATGATTGTCACCTTGGAAAAGCTTTTAGATAGGCACATGGATATGCAGTGAATAGAGGGATACGGATCTTTGCTGGCAGATGAAATTGGTTCATGCTGCACTGTATAGTTCTATGGCATCATGCTGTATGCTGTATAGTTCTATGTTCGAAGTGTGACGAGAGAGAAAATAAATAGAAGAAATGAAGGGCTAAGGAGATGTGCTCTTCAATGGCAAAATGAATGCTTTTCTTGTGACCAAAATGTTGGATAAATTACATTTAAAAAAAAGCTGGTTGTCCAGTCATTGTTTACTCTGAAGGAGGATTAGGAGGATCAGAGGATATAAGTACAGAAGAGATAAGCATGAAGGAAGCAGTCAGATCCATATAAAGCACACACTACATATCAAGATTACAGCATTGCACTTTCATGCGTCTATACTATGTATCATGATTGAGTCATCTGGTGTTATATTCCAATGGCCTTCCAGCTCCAATCATTCTCAGAACAATCAAGTGGCAGATTAACTCAGTGTTTACTTCACAGCTTGCATTGGTAATGCTAGAATGCACGACTTGTACTTGGACCCTGAGTCCATTTCTGCAGATGGGTGAACTAATTCAAGATGTATGCAACCCATGTTTTTCTATTTAAATGCCAACAGCTCACATAAGATCCATTTTTCTATACAAATCTGAATATTTCACTAGTATGCAGATATTTATCACACATTTTAGGAACATGATAGTCACAATTTGGATTCAAGAAAGCACACCAACGTCTCTTTTTCCCCAGGAGATCCGCATGTCTCCAATGATACCTACAAACTTTTACAGGTGTACCATACAAAGCATATCTTCGGGGTACATCACAGCTTGCTTTGGCAACTGCTCTGCCCAATTTAATTTCACATTCTTATCAGTAAATACTTAAATAAGAGAACCATCAAACAAATGTTATTTTCAACTATCAAGTTCCGGGTGACAGCTTTCAGCCTTGGTTGTTAAGTAGAAACCCTGTTCAGAGAATGAGCAAGCATTGCCAAAAATAAAATGTAAATGGGCAAAAAATGAAAGTAAGCATGCAGGTACAGCAGGCAGTGAAGAAAGCGAATGGCATGTTGGCCTTTATAACAAGAGTCGTCGAGTATAGGAGCTAAGAGGTCCTTCTGCAGTTGTACAGAGTCCTAGTGAGACCACAACAGAAATATTGTGTGCAGTTATGGTCTCCACATTTGAGGAAGGACATTCTTGCTATTGAGGGAGTGCAGCATTGGTTCACAAGGTTAATTCCTGGGATGACGGGGCTGTCATATGTTCATAGAATGGAGCGGCTGGACTTGTATACTCTGGAATTTAGAAGGATGAGAGGATATCTTATTGAAACATATAAGTTTATTAAGGGATTGGACACGCCAGAGGCAGGAAACATGTTCCCGATGTTGGGGGAATCCAGAACCAGGGGCCACAGTTTAAGAATAAGGGGTAGGCCACAAGGATGTGAATATGTGGAATTCTCTGCCTCAGAAAGCAGTGGATGCCAATTCTCTGGATGCTTTCAAGAGCCTGTAGATAGCGGAGTCAGGGAATATGACGAGAAGGCAGGAATGGGGTACTGATTGTGGTTGATCAGCCACGATCCTATTGAATGGGGGTGCTGGCCTGAAGGGTCAAATGGCCTACTCCTGCACCTATTGTCTATTGTCTATTGACTGCACTAAAGTTTCAGAGAATTTTGGATGTAGACCAGTCCATCGCACAGACCAGACTCTCCTCCATTGATTCCATCTACACTTCACGCTGTCCGGGGAACGAAGTCGACAATGAAGGAAACTTTTCACCACGGTCATCCCCTCTTCTCCCCTCTCCTTTTGGGCAGAAGTTACAAAAACCTGAAAGCATTTACAACAGATTCAGATCTTCCCCGCTGTTATCAGACTGCTCCCATAACCTAGGGTGTAGGGATCTTCCAACCTACTTCATTGCAGACTCTCTGTAACTGTAACGCTGTAAAGCTGTAATGCTATAGTCAGTATCTTTCTCTTTACACTACCTGTTGTACTTGTGTATGGTTTGCTTGTAGTACACTATATTATTTGATGGAGGCAAACAAAAGATGTTCACTGTATCTGGGTACAGGTGACAGTAATAAACCAAAACCAATACTAAAACTTCACCTTTCTGCTTTCAATGTTTTTCTTTTCTTGTGGTCAGGTATACTCATTAATGTATATTAAAAAAAATCATAATTCAACTTGGCATCTTGGTCTTAACTGATGTCCTTATCCTATATTCAAGTTCATCCACTGAACAGAAACATCGATCACTCCCTCATCCCACAAAGATTAGTTTAGTTTATTATTGTCACAATATATATATAAGCAGATGGGACATCAGGACAGCTCACTAGTTTGTGAAAAGACGGTTCAGTTGCCTGATAACAACTGGGAAGAATCTTGAGGTTTGCATTTTCAAACTTCGGTTCCTCGTGCCTGGCGGGAGTAAGGTTAAGATTAAATCAATGATTAAATCAGTGATTAAAGATTAAATCAGTGCCAACAATGTCCACCTGAAAGGTTTAAGTCTAGGTTTCTTATAGCCAAGTGTACCGAGGTAGAGTGAAAAGCTTTGTTTTGCTAGCTCTCCAATCAAATCATATAATACTATACATAAATACATTCAAGCCAAACTCAAGTACAACTGGTAGAGTAAAGAGGTCGATACAGAGTGCAGAATTGTTATCAGCATTGTAGCGCAACAGTTCCAGAGACAATGTCCAATGTCTACAAAGGGATAGAGGAGAATCGGGACAGTAAAGATGCCAGGATGCCATGTTGGGCCAGGAAAGGCAAGCTTGAATTCAGCTTGGATTTTAGTAAAGTCTGCCACATTAATTGGAGGATAAAGGTATCTATTCCTCTTGACGTTGAGAAACGGGTAAAAGTTGAATAAAACAATGAGCAGCAAACTGGGGTCGGGTGTCGGGGGGGGTCAGGGGTGGGAGGGGGGAGGTGAGGAGGAGGGGGGGGGGAGGGGGGAGGGGGGGGGGGGGGGGGGGGGGGGGGGGGGGGGGGGGGAGGAGGGGAGGGGGGGGGGGGGGGGGGGGGGGGGGGGGGAGAGACATGGAGAGAAACATACAGCGAAAAGTTAAGAAGCAAAGGAATTTGTGTTCATTGTGATCATGAACACCAGGAGGTAGAATGCCAGTGGTGGCCATGGCAATCACAGGAGTCACGGTGCATGCCCGCATGTGGTTCTCAGTAAAGCAGCAGTGGCCGGCTTGTACTGGTATCAGATCCCCTTGTGAAAATGTGCCACCTTGAACAGCACTCTGCACTAGGATCATATTATCATACTGTCAAATGGTGAGGCATGGGTGGAATGAGTGGAGCTTGGAAATAGCTTATTTATAAAGCATTAGGGTTGTGGAGGTTGGTCAAGATCCTGGAGGTTGTAGGAAAGTAGCTGATCCTGAACCTGGTGGTGTGGGACTTCAGGCTTCCTACCTCCTGCCCAATTGTAGCAGTGAGAAGAGGGCATGGCCCAGATGGTGGAGATGCTTGATGATAGAATCCACCTTCTTGAGGCAGTGCCTCTTATAGATGGATTTGATGGAGGGGAGAGCTCTGCCCTTAATGGACTGGGCTGAGCCCACCACCCTCTGCAGCCTCTGTGTTCCTGTGCACAAGAATAGCTGTACCAGGCCACGATGCAACCAGTTGGGCAATGGCCTAAAGTGCATCTGTATCTGTTTGAGAGAGTAGTTGGAAACATAGCAAACCTGTTTAAACTTCTGACAAAGTCAAGAACGTTGGTGAACGTCTTCATGATTGATGGAGTAGAAATGCTTCCTGAAGATCCATTTTGGCTCTATGCACCAGAGAACTATTTTCTGCATTCTGTGTCTTTTCCGTCACTTGGTATGTTAGCTTGCATAGCAAAAGGGTTTGAGTATAGGAGCAGGGAGGTTCTACTGCAGTTGTACAGGGTCTTGGTGAGACCACACCTGGAGTATTGCATACAGTTTTGGTCTCCAAATCTGAGGAAGGACATTATTGCCATAGAGGGAGTGCAGAGAAGGTTCACCAGACGGATTCCTGGGATGTCAGGACTGTCTTATGAAGAAAGACTGGATAGACTTGGTTTATACTCTCTAGAATTTAGGAGGTTGAGGGGGGATCTTATAGAAACTTACAAAATTCTTAAGAGGTTGGACAGGCTAGATGCAGGAAGGCTGTTCCCGATGTTGGGGAAGTCCAGGACAAGGGGTCACAGCTTAAGGATAAGGGGGGAATCCTTTAAAACCGAGATGAGAAAAACATTTTTCACACAGAGAGTGGTGAATCTCTGGAACTCTCTGCCACAGAGGCTAGTTGAGGCCAGTTCATTGGCTATATTTAAGAGGGAGTTAGATGTGGCCCTTGTGGCTAAGGGGATAAGAGGGTATGGAGAGAAGGCAGGTACAGGATACTGTTGGATGATCAGCCATGACCATATTGAATGGCGGTGCAGGCTCGAAGGGCCGAATGGCCTACTCCTGCACCTAATTTCTATGTTTCTATGTTTCTATTATACTTAAGTTTGACAATTGTATTTGTATATACTATTATCTGATATTTTGAATAGCATGCAAAACAAAGCTTTTTACAGTTTCTCGGTACACTTGACAATACTCAATGGAAACCTAAATGAGTTTTTCCTTTCACCATTGTCACTCAGCTGCTTCTTGCACCCCAGTCTGTTTCTGTCCCCTTTCTTGTCCTTCAGGCATTTACTGCTGAAAGTTACATTTCCCAGAGCTGCTGAAATCAGATACCTATTGCTTAGAAAAAAATCTCTGACATAAATCTGGAGTCTAAAAGTGCAAACAGGTTATGACCATAGGAAACAAGGTTCGCAGCATAAAATGAACTTTGAACGCAAAAGCACAAACCAACCTCTAACCAGGGTGCTCCAGATCAGCCTTCTGAACAACACTGCTGCCTCAAATTAGTGCCTCAATTTGATGATCATTTTATAACATGGAGAGTTAGGCAATGGGACAGGCCAAATATGTTTTTCCCAACAGCCTCTAAAATGTTAATTCTGCTGAACTTTCAAAGTCCTGTAAAACAAGGTGGATTAACTTCTTAATCAAAGCATACAAGGTAGAATCTTATTCTCCTTGTTATATAGATGAATTATTTTGTCAAAGAAAGTGTGGCGGGGACACGAATGAGTCCAGCCAAAAACTAGTCGGACACGAGTTGCGTGCACTAGACGTGTATATTCTCTCCAATACAGCTCCCTACTCCTCAAGGGTCAAGGGTGTTTCCCGGCCTTAAATACCAACTAAGGTACCGACCACGTGACTAGCGCCTCCCACACCAAGACGCCGCCCTCTAGAGCCGATGGTTCGTTGTGCCCGTGGGTTGCCACCAGGTGCCGCCACAATAGACAGATAATAATAATAATAATAATAATAACTTTATTTATAAAGCGCTTTTAGACAACATCAGTTACCACAAAGTGCTGTACATGGGAAGTCAGCAAAAAGTTATTACAAACTACTAAAACCATTAAGACGACAGGACTATAAAAACAGTAAAAATTAAAAGACATTAAAAGCACTAAAACAGGAACAAAGTCTCAACCAGATAAAAGCTGAAGTAACTCAGCGGGTCAGACCACATATCTGGAGGAAGGGAATAGATGAGGATTTTTTTCGTGATTGCTTCTTTACAATCCAGTCAGTGTCATTCAGAGGTTGGTGTATCCAACATTCTGGGGTGCACTTCTGACCCCACTAAACTGTGTGGGGATCAGAGGGAGTTTTGTTCATTCAAATCTGCCCAGTATTACCAATATCACCAGGAGTCAAGAGAGTCAATAGTGTTTAATTGTCATATATACCGGTAACGGAACAATGCCATTCTTACTTCCTGCAGCTTTATAGGCCCATTAAGGCAACAACAAAAAAATGCACAATGATCAGTAATACAATAACTTAATAATCAGTACAACTCGTAACCAGACCATAATAATCCAAAACCATAGTCCGTAGTACACCCAATACACAGTAAATCATAGTTGTTGAGGAGGGGCGGGGTGGTTAGTATTATGTACTGTTAAAGAGCTTGATGGTTACAGGGAAGAAGCTGTTCTTGAACCTGGAGGTCACGGTTTTCAAGTTCCTGTAACTTCGTCCCGGTGGTAAGAGAGAAATGAGAGGGTGGCAAGGGTGGTGTGGGTCTTTGATGATATTGGCTGTCTTTTTGAGGCAGCGCCTCCTGTGGACCCCTTCAATGGCGAGAAGACCAATACCCATAATGGAGCAGGCAGTGTCTACCATTGTCTACCATTCTCTGTGATCTCCTTTGTTCCTGGGCAGTCGAGTTGCTAAACTAGACCATGATACAACCGGTCTGTATGCTCTGTACCGTACATCTGTGCAAGTTTGATGGAGTTTGAGACATCATGAAGATATCTTGGCTGGAATCCCAGTTTCTGTTATGCACCCATTGTACTCCTGGATGTCAGCCTGAGACAGATGAGAATTGAGGATGGTTTGACAGAAAGTAAACTCTCCACCTGGGATATCAATTCTATCATTCCCGCTAGAGTCCTACTGAACCTCTGCAAGTGTGCTGGAAGACTTCAGATTCTGTCTTCAACAAAGCCCATCTAGACATAATGTTGTGTGGTTTGTTGATTTGGTCTCCGTGGCAACAGGTTTAAGAAGGGCATAGCACATCATTTTTATATATGCAGACTTTGTTGCTGGTTCAGTTTATGTTTAACTAACAGTTCCCTTTTGAATTTGAGGTGCCAGTTTTCAAAGTCCATGAGATTCCAGTAATTCCTTCCAAAATATTTTTTTTTAAAGTGTGTTTTCTTTAGTCTGAGAAATGATACTATTAAAATCACACAAAAGAGTGGGTTCTCAAATAACTAACATGAGGTCGTAGAGTCGTACGGAACGGAAACAGGCCCTTTGGCGCAACTCGTCCATACCAATCAAGATGCCCCATCTAAGCTAGTCCTATTTGCCCAGGTTTAGTTTAGTTTAGATTAACTTATTGTCACGTGTACCGAGGTACAATGAAAAGCGATTATTGTTTGGTGCTACCCAGTTACCCGACCACAATGTAGAGATACAGGATAAAGGGAATAATGTTTAGGGTAAAATAAAATCCAATTACAGATAGTCCGATGGTCTCCAATGACGAAATGGTAGCTCAGGGCCGCTCTAGTTAGTTCAGTTGGTAATGGGATGGTTCGGTTGCCTGTTAACAGCTGGGAAAAACTGTCTCTGAATCTGGAGGTATGCGTTTTCATACTTCTGTACCCCTTGCCTGATGAGAGATGTGAGAAGAGAGTGAGACAAGTCCTTGATTAAGCTGATGGCCTTGGCCCATATCCCTCTAAGCCTTTCCAATCCATGTCACTGTCCAAATGTCCTTTAAATATTATTATTGTATCTTACTCAACTACCTCCTCTGAAGTTTGTTCCATATACCCACCATCTGAGTGATAATATTGGCCCTCAAATCTTTCCCATCTCACCCTAAACCTATGCCTTCTAGTACTTGAATCTCCTACGCTGTGAAAAAAAGATTGTGCATTCACGCCATCTATTCCTCATGATTATATACACCTCTATGAGATTATCCCTCGGGCTACCGCACTCCAAGAAATAAAGGCCTACCCAATATTTCCTACACCCCAGGCCCTCAAGTCCTGGCAGCCTCATTGTAATTCTTCTTTGCAGTTTAATAGTAAGATTAAATGAGAATTTACCAGTTTGAAGTTTGATCTTTATTTTATGAGGAGTAACGTTGAGGGATTATGTGAAGACCCCGCCAGTACGCATGCGTGTCAATCTTCAAAGCAGCGGTGTGAAATCACAGACAACAGTTATTGAACTGAACATAGTAAGATAAGAGAACCATAATACCAATTGACCTTTATGATAGAGGGCTGGGAGCGGAGGGCACGTAATCCCTCAACGTTACTCCTCATAAAATAAAGATCAAATTTCAAACTGGTAAGTTCTCGTTTAATCTTACTATTTTACTTCAGAGTCACGTGAGTGACTACGTGAAGATTTTAAAGCTCTGTGATTTCATGCTGTGGAAAACGTGTCCAGACGTCATACACTGCATCAGTAGGCCAATGATGAGTGAACATTAATATTGCATTCAGACATGACATTGATATAGACATGTTGATGCTATTAATGAACAATAGTGCAATAGTAACCTCCCTCAACCGGGAGGAAACATACCTAACATAGAGTTGGCAAATACCCCCAATCTGGCAATGAGTTTGATCTGAATATTTGGACAGATCAATAGTTTGACCATCCTGCAGCCACTAGAATGAGGTCCATAACCCTGCTGCTGAGGTATAGCGGTCCTGGTGGAGTGAGACTCAAAATTTCAATGTTCACTCCAGTATATGCCAGACCCATTTAACCCTCTGGAGAAGGTTTGTAGTGATTCCTTCTAACGAGGTTTATGTAACTAACAATATAGGTAGTCAGAGTCTATAAGACTCTTAAGGACCTTGACATACTGGTGTATATGCGTGATTACATGCAACCCAAGGTCCATGGGATATGCAACATCTAGTTTGGCCTTATGTCCCTATCTACTCTGCTTGACTAATCATGAATAAAACATGTTTATTATAGCCCACAGATATGATCATCCTATCCAGTGCAGCAATGACTGGACCCATAGTGCTGTACTCAGCACCATGGCATAACCACTAGTAAGTGAGTTTGACCAAGGACAGGGATGTTGCTGGTGCCCATCGGCGAAGTGATGTAGCACAATGTTAACCCATATCTCTGCGTCCCTAGACCTGGGAGGTTTTAAGTTGATGATACCCTTCATAATCTAGATGTCAGAGGGTGAGACCGCACAGTGGTTTATGTTCCCCGCAGCCAAATGATGAGGAGGTACTTCAGACGCAGTAAATGGAATATTAACTTAATGTTATAATCCCATAAGACTGAATTTCAAGATGTCCGTCATCCGTGCCGAGTTAAACGTAAAGAAGCATAAACAATACTTCCCATCTCCTATGAGGAATGCTGCTATTTGATGCTATTCCTGCAATCTGCAGTGAGCACTCCCAATGCTTTAGGTTTGACAACCCGAGCCGCAGGAACGGTCTCTCAGAGTCTGTAAGTCAATGAATTGATTACATCATGCAGAGGATGGTTTCAACATCACAACTGAACCAGCATCTTTGTGCCTAGAAATAACCATGTAAGGTTTTATGCTCATTGCCCACATTAGCGGGAACCATGGGTAAATCACCCAGGCAGGCACTATGAATGGCCGGAAGTGGGAAGTGGGAATTTTGCATGACCCGTCCTATGAGGCCAAATGGAGGAAGACATAAAAGACCATTCCTCCCTCATGTAGTGAGAATGCACTCTTCGCCATTGATATGCCTCGTATTTTTGCAACTGGTGATTGAGCCTGGATGTAAGCATCTCGATCGTTAGTGTTCCATCGATTCACAATGTCATTAAATACCTTGTGATCGCACATTCATTCTGTGTTGTCATTGATTTGCATGATAATACACCAGTGCTAAATGCGGTTAGGTAAAACCATCACCGGATACTTTGATTTGATTGTACCTTAGTGATTAACATATTCCACCACCAAAGTGTATCACCTAGGACTTGTGCATGCAGATTATGCATATTCACACACCCTTTAATGCACAGGACGCACCTGGTGTCCATTGGCAGTTGATACCATGACTGAACAATTGATAACTCGTGCTAATCCCATCTGCCTCCGTAACTAGAGATGGTATTAGTAAATTCAGATTCAGATTCAGGTCTTTGAAATTAAAATTCCCCATCTTTGAGCAATAGCATCAGTTTGTGAATGACTGAAGATTTACGGATGAGAGGTTTAGTGGAGCAACGCTGAATACTGTTCGTCCACCATTGTGACTTTGATAGTTTCAGCTGCGAATAGCAGATGTCTAATCTTTTGTCTCAGAGCCAAATCCCATACAAATAAATGGGTTGATTGTATTCCAATAATCAATAGTTTCAGTTGGTATCAGCTTGATTTAAATTTAACTGGACGGGTTAGAACCCCAATTTATCAAATATAGCTGTGTGGCCGAAAGGCTAATTTAGTAAAATTCAGTATGTTCAATATCATCCAGATTGGCCATAACACTTATTTGTTAGCTCTGTGCAGTCAAAACACTGATTGTAGTGATTTGGTAAATAATCTGGAAACTGAAGTTAGCCCATTTAGCAACGCTACTGAGTGTCTCATTGCCTCATCCAGTTAAGTTTCAATTATCTCCGAACCCTGTGAGCGGAAATGATCACATGGAAGTTATTCAGAAATGTCTATGCTGCACTTGCGGTTTGAGGCTGTTGACAAAGATCAGTCCACATCTCCATAGTTGTGAGCCTGCCTTGAAAGGCTACTCCAACCATACCTGTTGTGCAGTATAAACTAATCTTATGTTATCCCAAACCAGGGTAAATATTCAAACCAGTGTAAATATTACCAACTTGTATCCGTGACAGGATACATCATGCGATGTGGCTCCCTACCTTCACATCGCCGGATGGGGAACTTCCAGGAGTTGCCTCAATCAGCTTCATTCTTCCACATCCGAATAGGAGGACTTATGCAACCCGACCCAGGAGCTGCCTCAACCATGTGTGCATGATTTTGCACTTCTGCTCCAGGGAGGTAGAGGAGCTCGAGTACGGGGTTGGCGAATCTTCCAGGAAGGCCGTTCTGGGCTGTGGCCTAAAAAAACCTTTGTCCTGGTTGTACGGCCTTCAAGCTTTCACCAGCGTCAGTGTATCGTGGTTTGCTGGTGGGTGCGTAGGGGTGCTGCTGCTGGGGATGTGAGGTCTTGCGTGATGATGTGGCCTTCATGAGCCCAACGGCCCTTGTCGAGCTTCTTGACTTGTATCATCAGGTTGCCCAAATGGCAGTATCCTCCCGATAGCTGTTCACCGCAGGGACACTGAGCGAAATACAGTTCCCTGGTGCTGGGTATTTGGTAGTTGTTATTCACAGCCTTCTCCTACTGCTGGTTGTGTTGTTCCTGCACCCCGAGCACACATGTGGTATCTTCAGCCAAAGCCCTGTCTTCAGAGTCAGCCCAGAAGTGACTCCTAATGCTCCCCTCTGTCGAGGGAGATGCATTATGCAGCCCTCGATAAGGTGCTGCCATGGGCGTCCTAGGACCCCATGGTGACTAGAACTCCATATACCGGAGCATGTCACATTGGAGCATCAGCTCCATCAACCGCTCCATGCGGGATATGCGATCATAGTCACTCCCGCCGGCGGTGAGTCTTCACAGCCCGACTCGTCCGAGTTTTCGGGCCTGTCCAACTTCTGCTTGGCCTTCCCGCCAGTCTGTGGCATCGATTCCGACTGTGCAGGTGCCAGGTCGGAGACTGCTGATCAATAGCGATCCAGGTGCAGCCTACCGCTGCTGACTGCCCGCAATTCCGCGGTCCTCCTCAGTCAGTCTGGATGCGGTCCATTCCTGTAACATTCTCATAAAATAGCACAAAACAACCTTTGAGTTAGGATTTTACCTGCATGTCCTGTTTTAAACCTTCTGCTGCAGGGGCAACACTCCTCCCGAGCCTGGTCTCCTGGTCTTAGTTGTTCCAGCTGAGGTTCCCTCTGTGGTCCTTGTAGAAAGGTTTCCATGTCGGGTATTTCTCCCCCGAGCATTACCTCCACGGTCCCTATAGCAGGGCTTCTCCGCGGTGTTCTCCAGTCGGAGAGAAGGAATAGGTGACCCTTCTTCAGTCTGAAGAAGAGTCTTGAACCAAAATGTTACCCATTCCTTCTCTCCAGAGATGCTGCCTGTCCCGCTGAGTTACTCCAGCTTTTTGTGTCTATCTTCAGTTTAAACCAGCATCTGCAGTTTCTTCTTACATATCCCAACTTCTATACTCAATTCACTGACTGATGAAGGCCAGCATGCCATGAGATGAGATATTTGGGAATGAGTGGATTGACTGAAATTCTTGCAGGCCGGGAGAAACCATTCCTTTTTTAAAATAATGGTGGCCCAGTTTTGGCCCAGTGCAATGCAATGTTTTGCCATGGAGAATCTCTAGGTCACTTGTCTATCCTTGAACCTTTGAAATGACGGACCCATCAGCTAAAATGCGAGCTCAGCCTATTATATGACAGCTACATGTTGCTACCTTGGGCTGGGCCATGGTTTATTAATGTAGTCAGCTACCATGCTGCCCTTAAAATAGGTTAAAATGTTCATCTCATTCACCGGACTCCTTAGGCCGTCTCTCCGAAAGCAATGCAACAAATCCAACCAGGAGGAAACATTTCTGCTCCCTCTCAAATTAAAACCTGAGAATGCGAGTGGCTTGTGTCCCTTGTGCATTTAAAAGAAAACTTATTAAAATGTATTTTTCTCTATTATTTGGTACAATATTCTGAGGAATGCTGGCCTTGGAGAGGGAGGGAGGTGGGTAAGGGAGCGGGAGATTCTGGAGGTGTTAGTGCAAGGGTGGAGATCATGGAAATATGTGCCGTAGCCGCTGTCCGAGATGGACTTAATAACAAAATCAATAAACTTGTGAAAAATGAAAAATATTGTGTGCACTCAATATAGAAACATAGAAAATAGGTGCAGCAGTAGGGCATTCGGGCATTCGAGCCAGCACCGCCATTTAATATGATCATAGCTGATCATCCAAAATCAGTACCCCGCTCCGGCTTTTTCCCGATATCATTTGATTCCCTTAGCCCGAAGAGCTAAATCTAACTCTCCCTTGAAAACGTCCAGCGAATTGGCCTCCACTGCCTTCTGTGGTAAAGAATTCCACAGATTCACAACTCTGGGTGAAAAAGTTTTTCCTCATCTCAGTCTTAAATGGCCTACCCCTTATTCTAAACTGTGACCCCTGGTTCTGGACCGCCCAATATCAGGAACATTTTTCCTGCATCTACCCTGTCCAATCCTCTAAGATTTTTATATGTTTCTACAAGATCCCCTCTCATCCTTCTAAGTTCCAGCGAATACAAACCCAGTCGTCCCATATTTTCATCATACGTCAGTCCGCCATCACGGAAATTAACCTTATGAACCAACGCTGCATTCCATCAACAGCAATAATGTCCTTTATCAAATTAGGAGACCAAAATTGCACACAATACTCCATGTGTGGTCTCACCAGGATCCTGTACAACTGCAGTAGGACCTCCTTGCTCCTAAACTCAAATCATCTCGCAATAAAGTCCAACATGCCATTGGCTCTCTTCACTGCAGCTGTACCTGCATGCTTACTTTCAATGACTGATGTACAAGCACACCAAGGTCTCGTTGCACCTCCCCTTCTCCTAATCTGGCACAATTTAGATAATAATCTGTCTTCCTGTTCTTGCCACCAAACCTCACATTTATCCACATTACACTGCATCTGCCATGCTTCTGCCCACTCATCCAAGTCACCCTGCAGCCTCATAGCATCCTCCTCACAGTTCACACTGCCACACAGCTTTGTGTCATCCACAAACTTAGAGATGTTATATTTAATTCCCTTGTCTAAATCGTTAATATATATTGTAAACAGCTGGGGTTCCAGCACCAAGCCTTGCGGTACACCACTAGTCACTGCCTGCTATTCTGAAAAGGACCCGTAAATTCCTACACTTTGCTTCCTGTCCGCCAACCAGTTCTCTATCCATGTCAATACCCTACCCTACAACGTTTAGTTCTGACTAACTATTTTGCTCAATCACAAAGCTGAATAGTGCAAAGGTGAATAGGGTTTGATTCCGACCTCGGGTGCTGTGTGTGTGGAATTTGCACATTTTTCCCGTGACCGCATGGGATTCCTCCGGGTGCTCCGGTTTCCTCCAACACCCCAAGGACGAGCGGGTTTGTCTGTTAATTGCCTTCTGTAAGTTGCCGTAGTGTGTAGAGAGTGGATGCAAAAGTTGGATAACTTGGAACCTGGTGTGAACAGGCGATCAATGGTCAGTGTGGCCCCAGTGGGCCGAAAGGCCTGTTTTCATACTGCGTCTTTCAATCAATCAATCAATCAATCAATCAATCAATCAATCAACCCCGATGTGTAAGAAGGAACTGCAAATGCTGGTTTAAACCAAGGATAGACACAAAAAGATGGAATAACTCAGCGGGACAATTGTCACATGTACTGCAATAGAACAGTGAGATTCTTACTGTACTCCTGTGGCTTCTACTGTTTCCTGTTTTGGAGTCTGTGAAAACTCTTTAAAGTGTTAGGCTGCTACTTGCCAAGTGCACTATTGCTGATTACCTGATAAACCTTTAGCTGATGCCAGAATGAACCTAATGTTAAAAAAAACTAGCTGTTCATGGCACAGAAATCATTAGATGATAATGAATGACACTGCTTCGCTTTATTCTCCCTTCTCTTCCATAAAATCTTGCTAACGATCTTTTCCTTTCAGTGATGACCTTTTGTGCATTACCAATTTAAATGTCCTTTGATTCACACATTTACTTAAGTTGAATACAGTTGCTGTATTTTGTCACTGTCAAGTACTAATATTAGGTTCAGGTTTAGGCATTTTATTGTTATGTGTACCAAGGTACAGTGAAATGCTTTGTTTTGCATGCTATCCAGTCATGTCAGATCATACATATATGAATACAACCACGCCAAACTCAGCTGCAATAGGTAGAGCAAACTGAAAGACACAGAGTGTAAAATATAGTTTTCAGCGTTGCAAAATAGTTCCAGTGACGAAGTCCAATATGTGCAATGAAGTAAGTCTAGAATCGGAACTGTACCCTAACTCATGCAAGGAGTTGTCTCTCAGCCTCTGACACTTCAGAGAAAACAGTTCAATCTTTCCTTATAACTAATACCCACTAATTCAGGATGCATTCTGGTAAACCTTTCTGCACCCTCTGCAAAACCTCTACATCCTTCCTGGAATGCAGTGACCAGAACTGCACACAATTCACCAAATGTGGCCTCTAGAATATTCATATAACAACCCCTGATTTCACTATCTGCCATGTCCTTCTCCTTAACGAATATCTTGGAAGCCTTTTAGTAGTGAAGATATATAGGCGATAATGCAGATTGCTTCTGCACAGTCCCCAAGTGTTATTAGACTTTAGACTTACAGATACAGTGTGAAAACAGGCCCTTTGGCCCACCAAGGCCACGCTGATCAGTGATCACCCTGTACACCAACTCTGTCCTACACACTAGGGACAATTTTACAATTTTACCAAAGCCAATTAACCTACAAACCTGTACAGGTTTGGAGTATGGGAGGAAACCAGAGCACCTGGAGAAAACCCACGTGGTCACAGGGCGAACGTACAAATCCCGTAGTGACAGCACCTGGAGTCAGGATCAAACCTGGACCTCTGACACTGTAAGACAGCAAGTCTAGCGCTGTACTAATATGCCGCCCCCATTCCTATTAAGGTCTGAACTTACAGTAGACTGTACTAAATTATGAATGAGAACTCAAATAGTAATTGAGATGTTGAATGCAATAGTACACCTGCTTTGCCAGGTACAATGTTACATTGCGGCAGTCTGGACTGAATAATTTGAAAAAAAAAAGATCAGTTTGTACTCTTCTTGAGCTAAGGAAAAAGTTCCATCCTGTTGCTGGCTGAAGCAAGATTTCTATTGATGCTTCAATGACCAAATTCAAACTCCCAATATCCTGGAGTCTGAGGTAAGGTCCCGACTCAAATTTTCACCTGGCCATTCTCCTCCACAGATGCTGCCCGACTCGCTGTGTTCCCCCGACACTGTGTTTTGCTCCAGATTCCAGCATGTGCAGTTCCTTGTGTCTCCCTAAACTCCAGCCTGCAGAGTAATGGTTCCACTGGCCTGATGCTGGTTTTCAGCCCAGTTGCATTTCTTCCCAATTGTATTGCACAGCACGCATCGACATAGAACAGGACTGCACAGGAACAGGCCCTTCAACCCATCATGTCTGTGGAGAGCACGATGCCAAGATAAACTAATCCCATCTGCCTGCACGTGATCCATAACCTTGTCCCAAAAGTCTTTCTGTAGTCTGTGTGAGCTGCAACAGCGATGTGCATCCATTGAAAAGAGAAATACAGGTAGCTGAGGCCTTGAGACCAACGACGACCCAAGTAAATGCCGAGACTGTGCCAAATTAAGTGATCTAAGCCAGGCCTTTGCGACTTGCAGACCTCTTGCTCAACACTTCTGTGCTGTGGAAGGGAGATATTTGGCAGGGTTCCCCACTCATATTGCTGCAGCAATTAGTGGATACAGATGTTGGATTATATTAATTGTCAGCTATGATATGCACCCTCTTATTCAGAACCTACCCATAGTATAATAATGTTCATATCCTCAGTTAAACCTATAATGAATAGTAGACACAGAACCAGGCAGTGTTTCTTTTGTAGAGAAAAAGGTACCAGTATGTATATCGACTGATTGATAGAAAGAACGAGTAAAAACCAGGCCCTTTGGCCCACCCAGTCCACGCCGACCATCAATTACTCATTCACACCAGTACTATGTTATCCCACTTTCTCATCCACTCCATACACACTAGGGGCAATTTACAGAGGCCAATTAACCCACAAACCCTGCATGTTTTTGGGATGTGGGAGGAACGAACCCGGAGAAAACCCACGTGGTCACAGGAAGAACGTGCAGACTCCACACAGACAGCATTTAAGGTAAGGATTGAACCCAGGTCCCTGGCACTGTGAGGCAACACCTCTACAAGCTGCGCCACTGTGCCTCCTTGTTTCTTACTGTTGGTGTCTATGGCAGATCGGCATCCTATAAGCTGCTGAAGCTGTTTAAGGGCCTGACCACCTACGTAACTTAATTAACACATTTTATTTTTTAAACTTTAGTAATCTTTGTGCAATTATAAAACATTCAAAATCTAGTTCTTAACGTGTCAGAGCTACTGGTATATCGTACCAGCAGGTACCAGTGCAAAAAACACACTGGAATCAGGATACTGAGGGTGGAAGTCACAATCAGTGTTCAAGTCGCTGTGAAAACTTTTCAAGTCCAGGTGCGGGATGGGAGACAGAGGGAAAGAAATCTGGTAACAAAAAAAATTAATTGTGCAAACAAATATTTAGGATTATGAAAAATTCTGATCTGCACGTGGGTTTTTATGCATTACTGGAATAATTAGGAATTTAGAAGTTAGGTTTGGCAAAGTAAAGTCTATCAGTATGATTGTAAAATAATACTGAAGCCAAAAAATTATATTGGCATGTCCGGTCCAACTAAAAGTGATCGCCCAACGTGCCAATTTTTGGATAATTGTAGTACACAACATTACCAGCTGTACAATACGAGTTAGCACAGGGGAATAAAATCTCAAGATAGTGAAAAGCATTACTCTCATATTAGTTATTTAGTCTCAGTTCAGAGTCCACACCGACCCGTTCACGCTAGTTTTATGTTGCATCCAGTCCCTAAAGACTAGGGCAATTTACAGTGGCCAATTAATCTGCAAACCTGCACATCTTTGGGTTGTAAGAGGAAACCACGGACATTCACGCAGTTGCAAGGAGAACGTGCAAACTCCACACAAGCAGCATCCGAGGTCATGACCTAGCAAATATTTAGAAAAGTGTGTGAAAATTGGATTTGAAGGCCTAACCAGTTTTTCTAAAGACCAAGAATTGTATCTTTTCTTTGTGCAAAACCCTAGTCAACAATGCCAGTCCATAGAAGATCATATTTGCTGAGATTAGTGGTGTGCAATGTTCATGAGCCTGCTGGTTGTTGGAAGAAGCTGTTCTTGAACCTGGTGATCCGGCTCCTTTACATTCTTCTTGATGTCCATAGCGAGTTGACAGCATGGCCAAGGTGGTGTGAGTCTTTGATGATATCGACTGCTTTTTTTGAGGCAGTGCCTCTTGTAGACCACCGAGGGTGGGGAGGTCAGCACCTGTGAAGTCTACCGCTCTCTGTTATCTCCTGGACATTTGTGTTGTCGAACCAGTCTGTTATGCATCCAGTCAATATGCTCTCTACCGTGCACCTGCAGAAGTTCAATAAGTTATATGTGTCAACATGCCGAATCTCCTCAATCTTCTACAAAAGTCAAGGTGTTGATGAGCTTTCAATCCATTTCTAAATATATCACTATTTTATTCATGTGCACGTGGTGGTGAAGTCGTCCCATCAAAAGGTAATAGTTGTGTTTCATTTTCAACTTTTCACTCTAGACATAACACGCTGTTTTTGGAAACTCAAGATCTTGGTGTGGTGTTTGCTGAACTGAGCAAGGAAGTGGGTCTTGGTGCAGGACTGCATCATTGTCATGTTATGTCAGTGTTGTGCAAGGTCAGTGCCATTTTTGTGCGCGTTCCCTCATTAATTCTGTGTATGGTTCCTGAGCGCATCCTGTACCTCAGGTGTGGCAGTAAAACAGCCATTGTGTTACATTACAAAGTAAAAACTGAAAATGCTGGAAAATATAGATTTACAGCATCTGCAGTTCTTTTGATTTTCACATAACTGTTGTACATTGTGCTCCGCAGTGAGTCTATACCAGAGCAGATACAAGAGCTTCATGTTCACAGTTTACACCGGATGATAGGCTGGGAATGGAGTTAAAGGTACACAAAAAAGCTGGAGAAACTCAGCGGGTGCAGCAGCATCTATGGAGCGAAGGAAATAGGCAACGTTTCGGCCCGAAACGTTGCCTATTTCCTTCGCTCCATAGATGCTGCTGCACCCGCTGAGTTTCTCCAGCTTTTTTGTGTACCTTCGATTCTCCAGCATCTGCAGTTCCTTCTTAAACACTGGGAATGGAGTTATATGTCTTGTGTATGTGTCAGTACCACACAAAGTGAACTTTTGCCGTTGTTAAATCAGTATTTTGGATTTCTTGCAGTTCTGTTTTGTAACCGAGTCAGTTTGTCAATAGATAATAGGTGCAGGAGTGGGCCATTCGGTCCTTCAAGCCAGCACCGCCATTCAATGTCATATAATGTTGAAGATGCATAGGAGAAAAATTGTACTGGAGGGAAACTCAAGAACTCAAGAGCAATTAGGAATGGGCAGTGCTTCCTCCTGTGACGGTACATGCCAGCTTGATGTACCGGCACCACGAAAAAGATAACTACATTTCACTTTTTTAGAATTGTTAATATTATTTTAAAAAATTACTAAAGTTTAAAAAATAAAATGCATTAATAAATAATGCAACCACACCCTTAAACAGCTCAACCAGCTTGTAGGATGACCATCTGCCATAGACACTAACAGCAAGGAATGGTGTGCATACTGACATCTTTTTGTCCACAAAAAAGGCATGAGGAAGGGACACTGATTGTTGACCTTTCCCTCAACATCCAGATCCTAAAAATGGAAAGAAACTAGATGTTTGACCCCAGAGCAGAACACTTTATACGAGTCAAATTATTTTCTCGCACAAGACAAGAAAAAAAGATTTATATATATATTTGAGAGTAAAAAGTGAATTTCCTGATCTCAAAGGTTCAAATGTATTTGTCACATACACCATAAGGTGCAGTGAAATGAATTTACCATGCAGCGTTACAATTAAAAAAGGACATAATACACAACATAAGCTCAAATGTGAATATATAACAAGCAACATTGAAAGAATGCCCTTTGGAAAAGAGATAAATCCCTCTCAGCTGGTTAAGTTACAAAGACCTTGTCATCATCAGAGAGTTGACCATTATTCATTACTGTGAATAAAACACCAGAGCAAATAATCCCCATGGCCAAAATATCTGGTTACAGGCTCTTGTCAGATTTTTTTGAATTATTTTTTTCCGTTCAGTTTGAAACATATTTTCTGGAATTTGCCTTGAAATATCATTGCCTGGACATTCTCCTGCCCCAAGATGTGTGAGTTGATTGGAGGCAGCACCATTTTAGACTTAGAATCAGTTATTCAGCATGGAAACAGGCTCCTTGGCCCAACTGAAGAAGGGTTTTGACCCGAAACGTTGCCTATTTCCGTCGCTTCATAGATGCTGCCTGACCCGCTGAGTTTCTCCAGCATTTTTGTCTACCTTGGCCCAACTCGTCTATGTTGACCAAGTAGTTCCATTTAAGTTAGTCCCATTTGCCCAATTTGTCCCAAACCATATAGCCTCCACGTTAGATAGGCAAAAGCTCCAAGGTTTACTTAATAGCTGCGCACAATCAATCAGAGATACCATGTGGAAACAGGCCCTTTAGTCCAAGGTTTAATCAGACAGCGGCCATCAACCACCCACTTACATTAAAGAAACATTAAACCATTTTCTATTGGTATTGGTATTGGTTTATTAATGTCATGTGTACCAAGATACAGTGAAAAGCTTTGTTTGTGTGCTACCCAATCAAATTATACCATACACGACTGCAATCAAGCCTTATACAAGTACAACAGGTAGTGCATAGAGAAAATTGCCAGAGTGCACAATTCACTTCCTCATCAACTGCTCCTGGATTCCACTGCTCATTTAAATATTGAGGACAATTTAGAGGTGAATTAATCCATCAACTGGAATGTCTTTGTGGGAGGAAACCGGAGCACCCGGAGGAAACCCGTGCAATCACAGGGAGAACATGCAAACTTCACACAGACAGCACCCAAAGACATGATTGAAACTGGGTCTCTGCTGCCATGAGGCAGCAATTCTACCAGTTGTAGCACTGTGCCACCCATAATTGTCTGTTCCTCCCCAACTCTATCCTTGGCTTCCTACGGTGTTCCAACAAAGCTGGAAGAACCTCATTATTCCACAATTGTTATCCAGCCTTCTGAGCTCAACCTCTTCTGCAACCATCATTTCATTCCCCTTTCCCTTTCCATTGACGCCGACGTGCACCAATCCTGGTTCACCTGCATTTCGGTTTTCTTGACAGAAATTACTACATCTTCCTCGAACAGATTCCTGTTCATAACATTGCACTCTGGCCACCACTCAGTAGCAAGGTTCCCTCACATGACCTCTCAATGTTCCTGGCATTTTTTTATGTTCACTAGACCAGACAAGAATCTTTGGCTGCAATTGTTCCCAGTTCCTTTGCAAACATTGTGTCTATTGCTAAAAAAAAGGAAACAATTAAGCCATTGCCACAAATCACTTGAGATCCAATGAAAATTCTTCGACAATCCAAAGGCTGGCATTTGGTATGTGAAGTAATTTCTTCTCCGACTAACCATCTAAGAATGCAAACTTGCCTTACAAACAAAACATTAATTGACTTGTACCTTCGATAAAGTGCATTGAGGTTACAGCTCATAATATTACCTCATGTTCACTAGGCAGACCAAGCACTGAATTTCATAGCAGAGATCCCGTGCTGCATGGAGTTTGACATTCTAATTCACTGCTCCTTTCACTGTTTTAACGCAGTTTAATTTAAGTTTGAGGAACAGCACTTCTACTTTGGATTAGATCCTTTACATTCTTTCAGTCTCGTGAATTAACATGAACCATCATTGCCTGCTTTTGACCTGCAGCCTCATTCTTTTTCTCGATTGAACTCTCCTATCTACCAGGGACTTTCCTTTTTTATTTTTCTCTGGCTTTTACCTTGTTCCTGCATTCAAACTGACTTCAAACCTATAACATAGCTAACCTTCTCCAGTTTTGGTAAAATTTCATTAATCGCTGACATTAATTTATTAATTGGAGGAGTCTAAAACCAGAGGGCATAGGTTCAAGGTGAGGGGAGAGTGATTTAAGGGGGACCTTAGGGGCGACTTTTTCACTCAGAGGGTAATCTGTATTTGGAATGAGCTGCCAGAGGAAGCTTTAGAAGTGGATACAATTACAACTTGTAAAAGGCATTTAGGCTGATATATGGATAGGAAGGATTTAGAGGCTTTGGACAACATCAGGCCCTTGAACACTGCACAACACTAACCTCAGCAACTGAGCTTCTATGAACTGTGTCGTTAGTTGCACAATGGACATCGGTTTTGCACTATTAAGGTTGCCTAGTATTATGGTTATTAATTTGATTATTCATCTGTGTGTTACTGCAATAACAGGCATGTTGAGTTCCAACAAGTAATAATTTCATTTTTCCGTTGTCAATGCATATGACACATACACATTCTTGACTTGACTCTAGACATGCCATGGGATGTATATTTGAGAGTTCAGGAATATTAGTTCTGCAGCTCCTGTACAATTGCCTAGAAGATTGAGGAAATTCTGTATGTAAGAAAGAAACTGCGATATACAGAGCTTGCAGCGGAGGCAGAACAGCGGGGTTGGAGAGCTAAGATCTGACGGTGTGTGGATTCGTGGCAACATCTACCTTAAGACTGACGAAGGACCTGGGGATCAGCGGACAAGCCCTACGCCAGGCCATCAAAGAAACATCACGGGTGGCAGAGCAGAGTAGCCAGTGGCTCTGGCTGAAAAGGAAAGACCCCATTTGGTCTCACAAATAGCCGACTAGACAGATGAGAGGGGGCTGGTTCTGGGACGCCAGAATGCACCGCTGAGCCTACTGGAGGCGTCGTGGGTTCAATCAGCGAAACGTTGATGAAAGTAGGTGCCCACTTGATAACCACAATGACGTGTCTGCCAAGCCTTTCTCAACATTGGAGGAGCATAGGTGAGTGCAGAAGGCTCCCATCACCATCGGGAGTAAATTTATATTTGACACTTTGGACTTTTAACATCTAGTCCTGTGTATTTGTAAACATTATTAAACTTCTACAGGTGTATAGTAGAGAGCATACTGATTGGTTGCATCATGGCCTGGTTTGGTAACTCGAATGCCCAGGAATGAAGGAGGCAGCAGACATTACCCGGTCCATCACAGTCACTGACCTTCCCACCATCAAAGTGATCTACAGGAGACGTGCCTGAAGAAGGCAGCTAATATCATCAAAGACCAATACCACTTTGGCCACGCTGCGATCTCCCTACGATCATCGAGAAGAAGTTACAGGAACCCAAAAACCATGATCTCAAGTTTCAAGAACAGCTGCTTCCCAACAACCATCAGGCTCTTGAACACGGCACAACACTAACCACTATCTCAGCAACAATGATCTTCGGTGGGCTTTGTTTTGGTTGCACTGTGTTTTGGTTTTGCACCATTATGGTCTGCTCACTGAGTATTACTGATTATTAATTTATAGTATTGTTGATTATTGTTTATTTATTCATGTATTATTCCTGTACAACTGCAGGAAGTAAGAAGTTCATTATTCCATTACCAGTACATAAGACAATTAAACATTTGTCTCTAGCTTTAGTGGAACATGAGAAGAGAATTTGCCTTAGTAGAACATTTTGTAGGAGTTGAGTATAGGAGCAAAGAGGTCCTTCTGCAGTTGTACAGGGCCTTATTGACACCACACCTGGAGTATTGTGGCCAGTTTTGGTCTCCAAATTTGAAGATGGACATTCTTGCTATTGAGGGAGTGCAGCATAGGTTCACAAGGTTAATTCCCGGGATGGCGGGACTGACATATGTTGAGAAAATGGAGCGGCTGGGATTGTATACTCTGGAATTTAGGATGAGAGGGGATTTTATTGAAACATATAAGATTATTAAGGGTTTACATAGAAACATAGAAATTAGGTGCAGGAGTAGACCATTCGGCCCTTCGAGCCTGCACCGCCATTCAATATGATCATGGCTGATCATCCAACTCAGTATCCCGTACCTGCCTTCTCTCCATACTCCCTGATCCCCTTAGCCACAAGGGCCACATCTAACTCCCTCTTAAATATAGCCAATGAACTGGCCTCAACTACCCTTTGGACAAGCTAGAGGCAGAAAACATGTTCCCGATGTTGGGGGAATCCAGAACCAGGGGGCACAGTTTAAGAATAAGGGGTAAGACATTTAGAACAGAGATGAGGAAACACTTTTTCACACAGAGAGTTGTGAGTCTATGGAGTCTGTGCGGTGGAGACCAGTTCTCTGGATATTTTCAAGAGAGAGCTAGATAGGGCTCTTAAAGATAGCGGAGTCAGGGGATTATGGGGAGAAGGCAGGAACGGGGTTCTGATTGTGGATGATCAATCATGATCACATTGAATGGCAGTGCTGGTTCAAAGGGTCTGCACCTATTGTCTATTGTCTATTACATAGACGCACCTTCGAAATCCAATCTGAAGTACAGATGAAAAAAAAATGTTTTTATTAATATTTGTCATTTGACAACTTACACTTGGAATGCAAAAGCCAATTTCTCACTCTTGCAATTCCAACCTTTCCCATCCCAATACTACTCTAACCCAAAATTGCTTCAACGTGTGGAAATCCAATTTACTCATCAAATCACTCATCAACTCACCCACCCAGTCTGAGGTCCAGAACGCTCTGGAGCAGGTTTTCATCAAGGATCTCTCTGTACGTTGCTCCGTTCATCTTTCCCTCGATCCTGACTAGTCTCTCGGTTCCTGCTGCTGAAAAACACCCCCACAGCATGTTGCTGCCACCACCATGCTTCACCGTAGGTATGGTATTGGCCAGGTGATGAGCGGAGCCTGGTTTCCTCCAGACGTGATGCTTGGCATTCAGGCCAAAGAGTTCAATCTTGGTTTCATCAGAGCACGAATCTTGTTTCTCATGCCTTTTGGCAAACTCCAAGGGGGCTGTCATGTGCCTTTTACTGAGGAGTGGCTTCCGTCTGGCCACTCTACCATAAAGGCATGATTGGTGGAGTGCTGCAGATATAGTTGTCCTTCTGGAAGGTTCTCCCATCTCCACAGAGGAACTCTGGAGCTCTGTCAGAGTGACCATCTGGTTCTTGGTCACCTCCCTGACCAAGGCCCTTCTCCCCTGATTGCTCAGTTTTGGCCGGGTGGCCAGCTCTATGAAGAATCCTGGTGGTTCCAAAGTTCTTCCATTCAAGAATGACGGAGGCCACTGTGCTCTTCGGGACCTGCAATGCTGCAGAAATTGTTTTATACCCTTCCCCAGATCTGTGTCACTACACAATCCTGTCCCGGAGATCTATGGACAATTCCTTCGTCTTCATGGCTTGGTTTTTGCTCTGACATGCACTGTCAACTGTGGGACCTTATAGACAGGTGCGTGCCTTTCCAAATCATGTCCAATCAATTAAATTTACCACTGGTGGACTCCAATAAAGTTGTAGAAACATCTCAAGAATAATCAATGGAAACAGGATGAACCTAAGCTCAATTTTGAATGTCATAGCAAAGGTTCTGAATACTTGTAAATGTGATGTTTCAATTACTTTGAAAAAAAATGTAGACACCTGTTTTCATTTCTTCATTTGGGGATATTGTGTGTAGATTGATGATTAAAAAAATGAATTTAATCCATTTTAAAATAATGCTGTAATGTAACAAAATGTGGAAAAAGTGAAGGGGTCTGAATACTTTCTGAATGCACTGTATAGTCTTTTCACTGACTGGATAGCATGCAACAAAAAACTTTTCACTGTATCTTGGTACATGTAACATTAATAAATAAACTAAAGTTGATGTTTTGGGTTGGGACCCTTCCTTCAGATCCTTCTCCATATTTGCCAAATCAGGGATTAATCTAAGTTCTGTACTTCAAATAACATTGATCAGTATAACAACAATGTTACATAAATTCTAGTAGTTCTCCTCCGAGCCATTCTGTAGTAATTTGGCACATGTACACATTTAGAATAAATTATAGAGCCTTTAGTATAGAACACATGTGGCCACGAGATCTTGAAACCATTTACAATGTGTTATTTTCAAATTGGTACCTTGATAAATGAACAATAAAAGTATTGGAAGCCAGAACTCACTCGTCTTAAAAAGGCCCAGAAATGACATGTTATTTAAGGAAATGTGCAGGCAACTCAGTCAGCCAAGTAAGAAAGCAAGTGTTGTCAGTGAAGCATGCCTCGTTCCTCTCCTCTGACCAACAGCTGTACTTGCTCCAAACATTGGCACTGGTGGAATAAAAACAGGACCTACTGGAAACACTCTGCAGGTCAGTCACTCTCCTCAAAAAGAGAAACAGAGCCAATGTTTGCAGGTCAAATACCTTTCATCACAACCAGAGCCACTGTTAGATTGAGGTGTAAAAACCTTCTGTGATATTCATCAACAAAACATGGAACCTAGAACTTAAAGAGTGAGATTTTAAAATTGGAGATGAGAATTTAAACTGCACCATCTCTAACTCGATAGAATTAACTTTGCACAGCCTGTCATTCTGTCTAAACCGATGTTGCTGTACATTTCTGTTGCCTGCACTATTCATGTGAACAATGTTTTTTTTAAAGAGTGACCATGTGTGTCATGGGTGCATGGTTTGTAGGTCGAAGGCTTGTGTTCCAAATTCCTATCAACTGCTTCAACTGCTATTAATTTGCTCGATCTACTTGCTTGATCATCGTAAATGAAAAGATCTGAAACATATCAATGGTGATCAAATAATAAATGAAACCACATTCAATGTCTGTGACTATTTAAAAGTGTCATGATTCTGGGTGACCTATAAATGGCCATTGGTATTGGTTCATTAGCTTCACGTGTACTGAGATAAAAAGCTTTGCTTACGTGTTATCCAGTCAAGTCATACATAAGTACAGCACGTAGTGCAACAAGAAGAATACCAGAGTGCAGAATCTAAGGTTACAGTGTGGTAGCTCACTACAGTGTTGTTATCTGCACACTTGAATTAGAGCAGAATTTGGCATGTGGAGAGATTATAATTAGGACCTGTTTCTGTGCTGCACTGTTCTAAGTTCTATGGCAGATAAGAGTTGGTCTTGGCATCATGTTCAGCACGGAAATGGTGACTAGAAGGGCCAATTCCTGTGTTGTACTGTTTTATGTTCTATATTCTTGGTTCTATACTAAGGGGCTGAAAATCCTCGTGGGGGATTATCGTGTACAAGCACGCACCACACTCTCCTTATGTCAGAATGCATCTTGCTGCATTTTTTTTTAGAAGCTTGCCTCCAAATGAATGTTACCAAGGTCAGTAATTAAAAGGCTATTTTCAATCCTCCCATTCATTTTGGAACTTTTTCAGGGAACTTTAGAATTCTGCTTTGGGTAGGCAATCCTGCGGATTATCCTTGTTGGAACCCCGGTCAGATGACCACTCCAAATCACTTTCACATAAGACCGCCTTCTAATCGCTTACTCTGGTCCTGTTCCAGCCTCATTGAAATCAAGCAAAATTATAACATTTTGGAAGATCTGAACAAGTAAAGTGGTCTGGGTGAGGTATAATTACCAGCCTGTGCCCCACAGATGACCAAGCTTGTTTGATGCAGCAATCTGCAGAGATATTACAGCCCAGGAGAAGCAGAGGAAATGAAAAGCAGCTTAATGAAAGTAGAATATCAGACCAACTCATGTCATCAGCGCAGAGGGGTGTGTGCGTGTGTGTTTCAGGGTGCTAGTCACTCCCTGAAATTTTCAAAGATCACTACAGTCAAGGATTTGGTCTATTGGTATAGCATGCAGTATTATATGTACAACTGTTGTACCAAACCCGTATAAAAGGCTGTTTTTAGCCCTGGCACATTGGACTGTGGCTGTGGAATGATTAGGCTTAGGTTTGGGGTTATTATTGACATGTGTGCAATGAGATACAGTAAAAGCTTTGTTTGCATGCTAACCAGTCAAATAAAAGGTTAATATTTTGCCTAAAAAAACAGCAAGTGAATATGTGTAGCATGAAAGAAAGGTTCCTTGCTTTTCATACATGATTGTACCCTGAAATCCTATTTAGAGTTAGGTTTTTTTTTGTCACGAGTACCGAGGGACAGTGAAAATCTTTGTTTTGCATGCTATCCAAACATTTCAGATAATGCTATACATAAATACAATCAAGCCAAACTTAAGTACAATATGTAGAGTAAAGGAGAAGATACAGAGTGCAGAATATAGCTCGCAGCATTGCAGTGCCATTTCCATAGACAATGTCCACAATGGGGAAGAGGTGAATCAGGCAGTATCCTAGCAATTGGAAGGACCATTCAGAAACCTGATAACAGAGGGGAAAAAGCTATCCTGCATATCATGATGTGCGCTTTCAAGCTTCTGCATTTCCAAACAGACAGGAGCAGGGAGAAGAAGGAATGACCGGGGGTAAGACAAGATTATGAGGGATGAGACAGCAACAAGATGGAGTCAATGGTGGGAGGTCTGGACTGTGTGATGGACTGGGCTACATGGCAACTCTCTGCAATTCCTGGTGGTCTTGGGCAGAGCTGCCCCAAACTATGCTCTGATGCAACCCAACAGTATGCTTTCTATGGTATATCTGTAAGGGTCACTGAAGACATACCACATTTCTTGTCTCCTCAAGGCATAGAGGTGTGCCTTCTTGGCTGTCACATCAATGTGCTTGGTCCACGACAGATCATCACTAATATTAGTGCCAAGGAACTTGAAGCTCTCAACCATTTCCACTTCCACACAATCAATGTTGATTGCAGCATGTACTCTACCTTGTTTGTTGAAGTCAATAACTAGCTCCTTCAACATGCTGGCATTGAAGGAGAGATTATTTTCTGACACCATGTTACTATCTAAATGGTGTCAAGTTTGGAAAAGGGGAAGTACAACGGGATCTGGGGGGGTCCTCCTTGTTCATCAGTGAGCATGCAGGTACAGCAGGCAGTGAAGTAAGCAAATGGCATGCTGGCCTTTATAACAAGAGGAATCGAATATATGAGCAATGAGGTCCTTCTGCAGTTGTACAGAGCCCCAGTGAGACCACACCTGGAGTATTGTGTACAGTTTTGGTCCCCTAATTTGAGGAAGGACATTCTTGCTATTGAGGGACTGCAGCGTAGGTTTACAAGGTTAATTCCCGGGATGGCGGGATTGTCATATGCTGAGAGAATGGAGCAGCTGGGCTTGTACACTCCGGAATTTAGATGGATGAGAGGAAATCTCATTGAAACATATAAGATTGTTAAGGGTTTGGACACGCTAGAGGCAGGAAACATGTTCCTGATGTTGGGGGGAGTCATTTAGAACGGAAACGAGGAAACACTTTTTCTCACAGAGAGTGGTGAGTGTGGAATTCTCTGCCTCAGAGGGCGGTGGAGGCAGGTTCGCTGAATGCTATCAAGAGAGAGCTAGATAGGGCTCTTAAAAATAGCGGAGCCAGGGTATACGGGGAGAAGGCAGGAATTGATTGGGGCTGATCAGCAATGATCACATTGAAAGGCGGTGCTGGCTCGAAGGGCCGAATGGCCTACTCCTGCACCTATTGTCTATTGTCTAATATATCTATCTCCTTCCTATATTCCATCTCGTCATTGTTCGTGTTTCAGCCCACCACAGTGGGTACTAAGAAAAATATTCATTTGAAAAAAGACACAAAAATGCTGGAGTAACTCAGTTAGTCAGGCAGCATCTCTGGATAACATGGCTAGGTGATGTCTCAGGTCAGGACCATTCCTCAGGCCGAAGTTACTCTTGCATTTTGTACCTTCTTTTGTAAACTAGCATCTGCAGTTCCTTGTTTCTACAAAGCATTCATTTGCCTATTTTTAAGATATGAATTCACTGCTGTTTCTTTATTTTTCCACACCAACCATCGATCACCTGTTCACACTATTTCCGTGTTATTCACTTTTCTCGTCAACTCCCTACACACTAGGGGCAATTTACTGAGGCCAATTAATCTACAAATCCATATGTCTTTGGGACGTGGGAGAAAACTGGTGAACCCAGAGGAGATGTTACAGGGAGAATGTGCAAAATCCTCCCACACGGGACCCAAGATCAGGATCAAACCCATGTCCCTGGTCACTGTGCTGCCTGGAGACCAGGGCTAGATCAACCATGAGCATGTTGAACCAGAGGCTGAAGGATCAAGTGACCTACTCCTTCTCCCCTGTGTTCGATGAGATTGCGAATTAACACTGTTTCAACAGACAGGTCTAGGATTCCTCGTATGTTGCAAAACATACTTGGCTAATAAAGTATGATTATGATGATTATGATAATCTGCTTCCTAATTGATTCCATTTCAGAATCTTTCCCAAAAGCTGTCCTTCCTTTCACCAGCTGACCTTGCGCCTGCTTGCTGTCAACTGATATCCCTTGACTATATGAAGGTTAGGGCCTCTCTTTAATGTTGTATTTATTTGCTTTGCTCCAAGCCTCTTTGCTTCATGTTGGGTAGGCCGGGGTGCTGGAAACCACCCTGACACATGTTTCTTGTCATCTTTCCATTTTATTTCTGTTTCTTGTTACTTTGGGACTAGATCATTTGTCAGTGCAGCTGCCATCTTGTTCCCATTACCAGGGCCTCCTCTCCGACCTACCTTTTCCATTTTTATATTCTTTCTGGAGCTCCCTGGAATATTAAATTCCCATCCTGTGATCATGTCTCCAATATTGACAAGGTCACATCCATTTGCTTCTCTTTGTGCCAATTTGTTCCTGCAACAGAAGATTTAGAGAGGTTCATTGGTGTTGGTTTACTGCAGTCACTTACACCAAGATACAGTGAAAAGCTTTTGTTTGCATGCTATTCAGACAAATCATACTATGCATGAGTACAATCAACATGTACACAGGTACAACAGATAATGCAAAGAGAAAAATACCATACTGTAGATAATTTTGTTACAGAACCATAGCATTACAATTGCAGAGAAAAACGCCAAGGTCCATAATATGGTAGGTTGGAAGTTCGGGATTGCGCACCTTGCTAATGGTTAACCCTAATTAGAGGTCTGATAACTGTGGGGAAGAATCTGTTCTTAAATCTGACTGTACATGATCCAAAGCTTTTGTATAATTTCCCCGACAGCAGCGGAGAAGAGAGAATGAAGAGAAAAAGGTCCTTGATTATGTTGGACACTTTCCCGAGACAGCATAAAGTGTAGATGGAGTCAATAGTGGAGAGTCTGGTTTATCTGATGGATTGGGCTACATCCACAACTCTCTGGGGTAAATTGGACAAGATCTCAGGAGGAGAGAGACAATTTGTTAAATAGAGATCTCAAACTAAATATTGAGAAACAGAATGCTGGCACAGAAATTCAGGCCGGTGAGACACCCGGGTAAACAGCTGGTGGAAATCTGCTGAAATTAAAGAAAAATAAAAAGCCAAAATACCAACAACTATCTCAGAGGACTCTAAATTCCAAAAATGGTTTACAGCTGAGATTCCTCTCCATTTCAGCTGCTATACGGAATAGCTGGGTGCGAAAATAACCTTAGGCAGGCCATTCTGCAACTTCCAAACTTTTCCTTACAAGACCATCTGCTCACACATAAAAAAAGACACAAAGAGCTGAAGTAACTCAACGGGTCAGGCAGCATCTGTGGAGAACATGAATAGGTGACATTTGGGCCAGGACCATTCTTCAGACTGATTATGGGGGAAGGAGGGGGGGGGGGGGGGGGGAGAGGAGGAAAGAAAGCTGGAAAAGAGGAGGTGCAGGACAAAGCCTGGCAAGTAATAGGGGAACACAGATGAGCAGTGTTTTTGATAGGCAGATGGTTGAACAAAAGCCAGAGTGAAAAAATAGATGGGAGACAAAAGTTGTGAATTGTGAAGCAAGAAGAAGGAATATGGGTGGAGAAGGATAGGGAGGGGTAGGGGTAGGGGGAGGGGTAGGGGTAGGGGTAGGGGGGTAGGGGGGGGGGGAGGGGGGGGGAGGGGGAGGGGGGGGGGGGGGGGGTAGGGGGAGGGGGGAGGGGGGGGGAAAAATAGGTGCGATTCCAGGTAGGACACATGATACTAAAGACTACTTGAACAACTCAGCAATTGGCAGAGTTTACATTCTGAATCTTGCCAATAATTTTCTAGTCAGCTCAATACAGGTTCAGATGCAGTGAGGAAATTATATGTTTTCTTGTGCAGAGCTAACGGCAACTTATTAAATCACTTTTTAATTATTAGTTCTGTTTTATTATTGGCATGTGCACCAAGATACAGTGAAACACTTTTGCTTGTGTGTCATCCACACAAATCACGCCATACACGAGTACAATCAAGGCGTACACAAGTACAACAGATACACAAGTATATCAAGGAAAAACATACCAGAGAGCAGAGTATAATGTTACAGTATTGTAGCATTTACAGTTACAGAGAAAAGTCCAAGATCCACAATGAGGTAGGTTGGAAGATCAGGACTACATTTTAGTTTATGGGCGGATTAAGGTGTCAGAGGTTATGGGGAGAAGGCAGGAGAATGGGGTCAGGACAGAGAGATAGATCAGCTATGATTGAATGGCGGAGTAGACATGACGGGCCGAATGGCCTAATTCTACTATCACATGATCTTATGATCGTATGACTGCTCAGTGGTCTGATAACAGAGGGGAAGAAGCTGTTCCTGAGTCATGATTTCAAGGTTTTGTGTCCTCAGCTCGACAGGAGCAGGAAAAAGAGAAAATGACTGGGGTGAAAAAGGTCCTTGATTATGTTGGCTGCTTTCCCGAGGCAGCGTGAAGTATAAATGGAGTCAATAGTGTTGTGCGGAAGAACTTCAAAAAATGAACAGGAAATATCTGGCTAAAAAATATAATTTTTACACTCTGAATAGTGTTGGCAGAATGTTAGTCAGAACAGGAAAAAAGCAAATGTGTTATCCCCTTGTGAACAAATAACCAGGGGAAAGCTGACCCAAGCATTTAAAGTACATTTAAGGGCATCGTGCAGAATTTTCTTCCTTCAAATTAATTAAGATTGATATATTGCTACTTCAATGGTACTTTACTGTATTGTCACATGTACCTAGGCACATTGAAATTCCTTTTTTTGCATACAGTTTAATAATACAGGTACTCTTATTATACAAAGGCACAATTATACTTAAGTGCAAGACTGTAAAGATAATAGATTACATGGAGGCAGCATCTTGGCACCCTTTATTATTAAGGGAGAAATAGATAGATTCCTGATTAGTACAGGTGTCAGAGGTTATGGGGAGAAGGCATGAGATTGGGGTTAGGAGGGAGAGATGGATCTGCCATGATTGAATGGTGGAGTAGACTTGATGGACCGAATGGCCTAATTCTACTCCTGTCACTTATACCCCTTGTGACCCTTCAAGTTCAGAGTTACAAAAAACATAAAGCCTTGACTTGACCTTAAAGGCCCGTTGTCCTGGCGGGGACAGTGGGTTGGAGTTGCAGGGTTGGCCTGGCCAGGTGATGTTGTCGATATCCCCCAAAGCTGCTCTGTCACTCTGTGCCGCTGCAGGCCACATCTGATCCACACATGTTCATAAGTGTTGGGAGCAGAATTAGGTCATTCGGCCCATCATGTCTACTCCGTCATTCCATCATAGAAACATAGAAAATAGGTGCAGGGGTAGACCATTCGGTCCTTTGAGCCAGCACCGCCTGGCTGATCTGTCTCTCCCTCCTCACCCCATTCTCCTGCCTTCTCCCCATAAACACCTGACACCCGTACTAATTAGAATCTATCTATCTCTGCCTTAAAAAGATTCATTGACTTGGCCTCCACCTCGGTACACCCGGCCACTTAATGCGGCACCTGAACCAGTTGGTCCGTAGGGCCTCCAACACGACTCCACACACACCTCAATTTGGACACATCCACCCCCAAAACCGCGGTCTCACACCTCACACACCACCGCTCAGCCTCCGTGAGCGGGGGACACCCGGAACACCTCAGAGGATACAGGACGTGCCCGCTCACCCGCACTGTTCCTTTCCTCCGTCTGTTGCCTGTTACAATCACGGCCAGAAAACGCCCACACTGTTCCTTCATCAAACCCATTGGTGTTTTCTCCATCACACCAGAGTTGCCAGTGCATTATCTCCTTCAGCAGATCAGCAGCGAATGCACGAACAACAAACAAAGTAGTGTTTCTGTCTCCAGATCTCTGAACCAACTTGTCAAACAGAAGTCTTGTGTGTTAGCATGACCACCACTATAGCTGGCATGGCTCCTAGCTCCTTCTTCACAGATCGCCAGTGACTGGCTTCTCTCAGATCATCTGTCTTCATCAAAACCATATACTGGTTTTTAATAATGAAGCAAACTACCATGTGCCTACGATAAACACAAAGTGCTGGAGTAACTCAGCTAGTCAGGCAGCATCTCTAGAGAAAAAGCATGGGTGACAATCCCTTCCCCATTGAAACAGCAGAGTGGACATTTATCTAATTATTTTTTTCTATGTAAAGCACTTTGGTCTCAACGCTAGTTGATTTAAACGTGCTATATAAATAAATTTACTTTACTTTACTTTACTAGTGCAAGCATTTTATTATTCATTCGCCAAAAGAGGCATCAAGGGAGAGAACATTTTTTGGATCAAGTTATTGCGATTGGGAAGACCCGATCTCTGAATGCGGGTGAGATTCATATCAGTTCTCGTATTCAACTTCATAAGAATTGGGGGAGAGGTTAACAAAACAAAATAAAATGACCCAATTAAAAAGGGACATGATTTGTTAATTTAACATAATTGCTGAATGTTCATATAATAAAAAATGATCCTAGCCCCCAAGGATCCTTATTGGGGGGGGGGGGGGGGGGGGGGGGGGGGGGGGGGGGGGGGGGGAAGTGCATACATTTTGGATGGATCTTGCCAATATGATTGAAAACTGGAGAAGTGCCTGGAGACACGAGAAAGAGTTATCTTACTCCAACTGTTTAAAGAAGGAAACAGGAAATGTATCCGGTGGATTTGCAATTCATCGTGGATTTACATGAATGGAACTTCGTATTAAAGGGTTGGGTTGGTTAGTAAATTTGCAGACAACACCAAGATTATTGGTGTTATGGACAGTAAGGAAGGCTGTCAAAGTTTACAACAGGATATAGATCAACTAGAGAAATCGGCAGAGAAATGACAAATAGTGTTTAGCCCAAGCAAGAGGAATCAAAAACCAGAGGACATCTGTCTAAGGTGAGAGCAGCAAGATTTAACATGAACCCAAGGGGCACCCTTTTCATATGGTATATGGAATGATCTGTCAATGGAGGTATTGAGGCAGGTCTATAATAACATTTAAAAGACACTTGGACAGGTACATGGATAGGAAAAGTTTAGAGGGATATGAATCAAACGCAGACAAATGGGACTAGCTAAGATAGGGCCTCTTGGTTAGTATGGACGGTTGGGCAGAAGGGCCTTTTGTTGTGTTGTATGACTATGACTCTTAGTGTGAGGTGTTGCATTTTGGCAAGTTGAATTAAGGGGAGGGAGGTTGAATGACCCTTAACATTGATGTACAGAGGGATCTTGTAGTCTGTCTATAGTTCCCTAAAAGTGACAACACAAAAGGCATATGACATGCGATACGATACAATATGATACGATAGAACTTTATTTATCCCAGGAGGGAAATTGATCTTCCACCAATGGCTGCCTCGCCAACAGTCAGTCTGTTTTGTGTTTGTTTTTTATGTGTTAAATGTATGTTTTTTAGTGTTCTTGATTTATGTGGGGGTGGGGATGGGTGGGGGATCGGGGAAGCTTTTTCTAATCTCTTACCTCGATGAAGATCCAATTTTTTCCATATCGTATCTCCGTCCGCACTGCGGCCTAACATCGTGGATCTGGCGGCCTTTGCTGGAGATCAACCAGAAGCTCCATCACGGAAGTCTGCGGGCATACCATCACGGAGTTTGCGATCCCTGTCGGGGGTCATCTTTGGGGCTCCAACCCTGGGAGCTTGTGGGACTTTAACATCACGGAGCCCGCGGTCTCTGGTTAGAGACCGACATCGAGGATTCCAAGCCGCAGGAGCTACGACTGGCCCGACGTGGGAGTTTCACTCATCCCGGCATGGGAGTTTCAATCGCCCCAACGTGGGAGTTTTGATCGCTCCGACGCGGGAGCTTTGATCGTCCCAACTGCGGATGGTTTGACTGCCCCACCGCGGGAGAATAAAGAGGAAGGAGATTGTACTTTATTGCCTTCCATCACAGTGAGGAACGTGGGGAATCCACTGTGGTGGATGTTTATGGTAACTTTTATGTAGTTGTGTGTCGCTTTTTTTTGTGTGGCTGTATGGTAATTCGTATTTCACTGTACCTTAATTGGTACACGTGACAATGAACTGGCCTTGAAACCTTGAAACCTCGATCTGCCAACAGTCATAACACCACAAAATACATGAACCATGAAATTAAAGTGAAGAGTGGAAATGATTGGGGATGTGCAAAGATTGGGGAGCCGGGGGGCGGGAAGGTCTCAGTTTACACCATGAGTGAAGGGGGAAGAGTTGTACAGTTTGATAGCTACAGGGAAGAAGTATCTCCTGTGCGTTCTGTCCTGCATCAAGGTGGAACCAGTCTGTAGCTGAAGGTACTTCTCAGGTTGACCAGTGTGTCATGCAGGGGGTGAGCTGTATTGTCCCGGATGCTCCGCAGTTTGAGGAGCATCCTCCCCTCCAAGACCACCTCCCATGAATCCAACTCCGCCCCCCAGGACAGAGCCAACCTTCCTGATGCTCACCTTCGTTCATTCGGACTCACACGGAAGGAAAATGAGGTGAGAAGGGAGTCCGGAGGGAGAACACGCAGACTGGGCGGCCTACGAGTGGAACCACCATGGAGCCCTCTCTGCCACCAAAGCCCAGACTCCCCGCCCATTTTCTTTCCATCAGTAAAACTGACTCAGTGCTGGAAACACTTTAATGACTTAAGCAGGTGAAGGAAGGAAGGTTGCAGATTCACCCACATCCGCTGCGTGCATCAACACACCACCTCCAATACCCACCCCCACCCATACTGTGCCCTCACTGTCTGCCATGTATTGAGCCCAGTATATCTGTCCTGACAGGTGGTACCCACAACTGCTCGATGTACTACTATTTTATTAACCCCTCCCACTTTATCCCCCTCTCTTCCCCATGCCCCACCCTGCAGTGCACCCTTTTCTCCCACTATCCCACCCCTCCACCCTTCCTTCCCATCCATTTCCACTATATCCCTTCCTCAGGCTGACATTTCACGCCTCCTCTCCTTATCTGATGCACTTTTGTCTCCTTTTCATCTCTCGCTTTGTCACCTCCTTCACCCATCTGCTAATTAAAACCCCCTCCTTTGCAAGATCAGTTGACAAGGGAAAAAAAAGAAATTGAGAAATGTTGACGATCAAAGGGATCTCGGAGTCCTCATCCAACTAGTAATGCAAGAAGAAAATGGCTCGTTGACCATATTGGATGAGGATTTGCACCTATTCTCCAGGGACCCGAAATGGCATCTGTCCATTCCTTCCACAGATGCTGTATGACCTGTTCCTCCAGTACTTTGGGTTTTGCTCAATATTCCAGTACCTGCTGTTTCCTGTGTCTCTTTGGTAATACATGGAGTTTTGTACAGAGTCCAATGTCCTCACCTAAAAGAAGACATGCTTACCACAGAGGGAACAGTGAAAATGCCACAATCTGTTTCCTGAGTTGGTAGGTCTGTCCTTTAGAGTAATAGAACAAAGAAACAGGCCCATCTAGTGTGAATGGTAGATTTATGTTTGGTGTGGATTCGTTGGGTCAAGGGGCCTGTTTCCATGATGTATCTCTAAAGAAGTTAAATAAAACATGCAAACTCCACACAGACAGCACCAGAGATCAGGATTGAACCCAGATCTCTGGCACACTGAGGGACCAACTCTACCAGCTGCGCCACTGTGCCCTTCCTGCAAGATGCCCTAACCATTGATGCCTTTAGTATCTCAAACTTCATCAACCTCTGCTTTGAATGCAGTCAGTGATGAGATTGTACAGCCCTGTACGAGGGAATTCTGAAACGTCACCACTTAATTGTAAGTTACTCCAGCATCAAGTTGGTTGATGCTGGAGTAACTTAGTGTGACATAGAAACATAGAAAATTGGTGCAGGAGGGGGCCATTCGGCCCTTTGAGCCCGCACCGCCATTAATTGTGATCATGGCTGATTGTCCCCTATCAATAACCCTTGCCTGCCTTCTCCCCATATCCCTTGACTCCACTAGCCCCTAGAGCTCTATCTAACTCTCTCTTAAATCCATCCAGTGACTTGGCCTCCACTGTCCTCTGTGGCAGGGAATTCCATAAATTCACAACTCTCTGGGTGAAAACGTTTTTTCTCACCTCAGTCTTAAATGACCTCCCCTTTATTCTAAGACTGTGACCCCTGATTCTGGACTCGCCCCACATTGGGAACATTTTTCCTGCATCTAGCTTGTCCAGTCCTTTTATAATTTTATATGTTTCTATAAGATATCCCCTCACCCTTCTAAACTCCAGTGACTACAAGCCTAGTCTTTTCAATCTTTCCTCATATGACAGTCCCGCCATCCCAGGGTTCAATCTCGTGAACCTATGCTGCACTGCCTCAATCACAAGGATGTCCTTCTTCAAATTAGGAGACCAAAACTGTACACAATACTCCAGATGTGGTCTCACCAGAGCCCTGTACAACTGCAGAAGAACCTCTTTACTCCTATGCTGAAATCCTCTTGTTATGAAGGCCAACATTCCATTAGCTTTCTTCACTGCCTGCTGTACCTATAAGCCAACTTTCAGTACAAGGACGCCCAAGTCTCGCTGCACCTCCCCCCTAACCCCATTGAGATAATAATCTGCCTTTGTTTTTGCCGCCAAAGTGGATAACCTCACAGACAGGCAGCATCTCTGGATAGAAGGAATGGGTGATGTTTCGGGTCGAGACCCTTCTTCAGACTGAGTCAAGGAGAGGGAGACACTGAGATGTGTGCAAACAAGAGATCAAAGGGGACGAAGATCAACAAAAATGTAGAATAGATCATTGTTAGCTTGGGATGTTAGTTAAGGTGACAACGAGGCATACAAAGATAACATTTAATCAGGAGGACAGTCAAACTAGTTGGAGAACTAGGATAGGGGAGGGGCGGAGAGAGAGGGAAAACAATGTTACTTGAAGTTAGAGAAGTCAATATTCATACCGCTGGGTTGTAAACTGCCCAATCAAAATATGAGGTGCTGTTCCTCCAATTTGCATTGTGCCTCACTCTGACAGTGGAGGAGGCCCAGGACAGAAATGTCAGTGTGGGAATGGGATGGGTACTGTGTTTAGCAACCGGGAGATCATGTCGGTCGAGGCGGACTGAGCGGAGCTGTTCAGCGAAACGATCGGCAAGCTTGCACTTGGCCTCGCCCATATATAGGAGTTCACACCTGGAGACACAGCAGATACAGTAGATGAGGTTGGAGGCAGTGCAAGTGAACCTCTGCCTCACCTGAAAGGACTGTTTGGGTCCTTGGATGTTCGAGGGAGGTATAGGCACAGGTATAGGAAGGTACAGAGATAATTAAAGAGTCGTTCCACCTCAATCATTCCTTCTCCTCCCTCCTCCCGTCTGGTATAAGATACAGAAGCTTGAAAGCATGTACCATCTGAGCCAGGAACACCTTCTTTCCCTATTATCAGGCTTCTGAATATTCCTTCCATAAGCAATGGCACAGTCCCAATCTTCCAACCTACCCCATTGCGGATCTTTCCTCCGGAAATGACATTACAATGCCGAGAAACTCTATTCTGTAGTCTGGGATTTTTACCTTCACTCTACCTTTGGTACGTGTTTGCCTTGATTGTTGTCATGTGTATTGTTCTTCGACTTGACTGGATAGCACGCAGTCAAATAGAAGCTTTTCACCATAGCTCGGTACACATGACAATAATGAACCTAAACCTATATCTGTACCGATACCTTTCTATCTACCGATAAAGCGCTGGTTGAGCTGATCGCTGGTTGGGGCTGCAGGCATATTGCCGAGTGACTGGTGCAAGTAGCTGGGAAGCTTGAACATTGCATCCAGCTGGATCTACAACACACTTCCTGACAGGTTTTACACAGAATTCCCAAGTGTTCTCCGATCCTCTAGCTTTAAAGCACAACATTCGATTAGCCCTTTTGATTACTTTGTTCTCTGCTCTTGACATTTTAATGCTCCATGTCCATAAATCTCTTTGGACCTCCACTGTGTCCGGCCTTTTACCGTTTACAAACTGTCTTGATGTACGCTCTTTAGAACCATGCCCTTGTTTGCACCAAAATCAATTTGCCACAGTTTTATCCTGATTTTAACAGAGTGAAATGTGATCATATCCACAAAGAATAACTAGCAACATTTTTAAGTTGCCAGAACTAATTCCTATCTTGGCGGGGCCTTCTCACATTCACAGGCCTTGCAGCTTGGTTTAGTCTCAAGATGCAGCTGGGAAGCGGGTCCTACAGCCCACCGAGTCCGTGCCAACCATCGACAACCCTTTAGTTCAATATTATCCCACTTTCACATCCACACCCCTACACACTGGGCAATTTACAGAGGCCAATCAACTTCTAAAACTCGCGCATCCTTGAGATGTGAGAAGAAAGCAGAGCATTTGGATTAAACCCACGTGGGTCACAGACAAACCACACAGACAGCACCCGAGGTCAGGATTGAACCCGGGTCACTAGCATTGTGAGGCAGCAGCTCTACCATCAGCGCCACTGTGCAGCTGGCAAGGAGTTACATAGAGTTTCTGTTCCTTATGCATGAGCACAGATACTCACACATGTGTCGCAGCAGGCAGGCAATTCACTCTTCATGACAGAGCCAAGAGCAACTGGAAGATCTCAGCGGGTCAGGCAGCATCTGTGGGAGGTGGGGGGGGGAATGGATCAACGGTGATCCGGGTCAGGACCTGTCCACTTCCCTCCATTGATGCCGCCTGACCCGCTGAGTTCAGTAAGATTATTACTATACATAAGCACAATTTTAATTAAGTACAAGTGTACAGGAATAATACACTAAGACATTATATGAGAATTGCAAGGTTTGTCAGTTTGAACGAATCAAGTCCAAGTTGCTATCAATGTAGATTCTTTAACTTGTCCATAAAGGCCCGTTGTCCAGGTGGTGCTGCAGGGTTGGCCTGGCCAAGCGAAGATGTTGGTTTTCGCCACGGCTGCCCCACCACTCCGTGCCGCTGCAGGCCGCGTCAGATCCGCGCGTTCAGCCTCTTGGAGCAGCGTCCAATCAAGTCGAGCCCCAGGCTGTTGCAGAGCCTCTAGCGGCCCACTCCACCTACGCCTCACCTGACCACCATTCAGTCTTCGTGCCCCGGGGTGCCTCCCGCACCTGACATTATACCGCCCAGAATTCTTTTGAGGGTGTGGGTGGTAAGACCCCAATCCACTAACCGGCATCTTTGTTTCCCTGTGTCTTCTGCCGCCGCCATCTTGAATCAGAATGATTCAATGAATGCATTTCCAAACCTGCAAGGTTTATGAAGCTCATGCAAGACTCCTCAGGCTGAAAGTGATTCTTTGTTCTGCAAAGCATCAGACACAGGGATCACTTACTTCCTTGCCAGTCCTAGCTTTGGTTTAGATTTAGGTTTCTTATTGTCTCATGTATTGACATATCGTGTGAAGCCTTGTTTTGCATGGTATCCAATCAGAACAGATAATACTATCCATGTCTACAATCAAGCCGTACACAAGCACAACAGGTAGAACAAAGAGAAAAATACCAAGAGTGCAGAAAATAGTGTTAAAGCTGCAAGTCTATTGTCTGCAATGAGGTAGGTTGGAAATTAGGACAGTACCCTAGCTTATGGAAGGACCATTCAGAAGCCTGATAACAGAGGTGAAGAAGCTGTTCCTGAATCTGGTGGTCAAGCCTTTGTATATTCTGCCCGATGGGAGAGGGGATAGGAGGAATGATTGGGTGGGGAAGGTCCATGATTATGTTGACTCTTTTCCGAGTGAAATCTAGATGGTCGATGGTGGGGAGTCTGATCTGTGTGATGGGCTTCTATTTATCTATACAAATGTCTTTCAAAAGCTGTAATTGTATCAGTTTCTGCAGCTTCCAGATATAGACAATCCATCAAGTAAAAAAGTTGCCCCCGAGGTCCCTCTTAAATCTCTCCCTTCTCACCTTAAGTCCATGTCTTCTAGTTTTAAAGTCTTCTTCTCAGAGCATTCACCCTTTTATCCATGCCCCTCATGATCTTGTACACCTCAATAAGATCATCCCTCAGCCTCCGACTCACCAAAGAAAAACGTCCCAGCTTCTCCAGCCTCTCCGTATAACTCAAGCCTGCAGGCCAAGGTAACACACTGGTGAATCTCTTCTGCACCCTTTCCAAATTAATAACATCCTTCCTAAAGATAGACACGAAATGCTGGAGTAACTCAGCAGGTCAGGCAGCATCTCTGGAGAAAAGGAATAGGTGACGTTTCAGGTCGAGTCCATTATTCGGAAGAAAGGTTTATTTTCAAGAAGGATGTCGACCTGAAGGTCACATATTCTTTTTCCCCAGAGATGCTGCCTGACCCTTTGAGTTACTCCAGCATTTTGTGTCTATCTTTGCTGTAAACCAGCATTTGCAGTTCCTTCCTGCGCAACATCCTTCCCATAGCTGGGCGACCAGAACTGCACACAGTTTGAATAATTTCCTCACAAAGGACAAAGTTAGTTAAGTTGCACCTGGTGTAATTGTGGACAAATTATTGACTGCGAGACTTGCTGAGATTCAGGGGTCAATAAGCAGTGAAATTGGGCAGATATTCAAACTGGGAGGATGTGCATAGTGAGGTCCCATGAGGACCCGTGCTGTGGCTGGAACTTCCCTTTGTGCACGTAACTGACTTAGATGATCAGATAGAAAACCACGTCTCCAAACTTGCTGATCACAGAAAGATAACTCTGTAAGCAGTGCATGCAGAAACACACTGAATTACAAAGCAGCATCAATGGATCCATGCAATGGGCAGAAATGTGGCAAATTAATTTCATTGTAGACAAATGCATACTTATTGAATTTGGGGCCTTAAACAGGATTGAACCAAATACTTTCTAAACAGAAAAGTGGAACATCAATAAGACTATGGATCTACGTTAATAGATTATTAAAAAAATTCATAGATAGGTGCAGAAAATAATCAAGAGGGCTGTGGAAGTGCTGGTCTTTATCTCCAGAACAGCCACACTGTACTGTACCGTTTGTTTGCATCATCGCCTGGTTCAGCAACTTGAATGCCCAGGGATGAAGAAGACTACAGAAAGTGGTAGACACTGCCTGGTCCATCACATGTACTGTCTTCCCCAAAGGGATCTACAGGAGGCTCTGCCTCACAAAGGCAGCCAATGTTATCAAACACCCACACCACCCTGGCTATGCTCTCACCTCTACTGCCATCAGCAGGAACGAACAGGAGCCTGAAAACTGTGACCTCCAGGTTCAGGAATAGCTACTTCCCAGCAACCATCAGGCTCTTGAACACTGCACAACACTAGAAACATAGAAACATAGAAAATAGGTGCAGGAGTAGGCCATTCGGCCCTTCGAGCCTGCACCGCCATTCAAAATTATCATGGCTGATCATACTACTCAGTATCCTGTACCTGCCTTCTCTCCATACCCCCTGATCCCTTTAACCACACGGTCCACATCTAACTCCCTCTTAAATATAGCCAATGAACTGGCCTCAACTACATTCTGTGGTAGAGAATTCCAGAGATTCACCACTCTCTGTGTAAAAAATGTTTTTCTCATCTCAATCCTAAAAGATTTCCCCTTTATCCTTAAACTGTGACCCCTTGTTCTGGACTTCCCCAACATCGGGAACAATCTTCCTGCATCTAGCCTGTCCAACCCCTCAAGAATTTTGTAAGTTTCTATAAGATCCCCCCTCAATCCTCTAAATTCTAGCGAGTACAAGCCGAGTCTATCCAGTCTTTCTTCATATGAAAGTCCTGACATCCCAGGAATCAGTCTGGTGAACCTTCTCTGTACTCCCTCGATGACAAGAATGTCCTTCAGCAACTAACCTCAGCAACTATGATCTTTTATGGACTGGGTCCTTGGTTGCTATTATGGCTTCTTCATATTGTTATCAATTAATTTTATTATTGAATATTATATATTATCTGTGTGTTAGTGAATTAAGGGGCCCGTTAAGCGGCAGAAAGTAAGAACATAATTATTCTGTTGTCAGTGCAAATGACAATTAAACACTCAATGATACAAAGATACTTTATTGTCACATGCACCTACGTACAGTGAAATGCTTTGTTTTGCATACAAACCAGAAAAATCATGTAGCGGACCTCACCTAGGCCGTACGCAAGAGTCTCCGACAAAGTTACAAAAGGTCACCGAACAGTCCTATCTTCTGCCAGCCACCGAACATGGGTCTGTTGGATCCCCCTTTCTTTTTCAGCGGCCCCTTCAGCTGAGTCCCCATTCGTTCTCAACCATTGACTTTACAGAGGACTGAGCAAGTGGGTGGGACTTCAAGCTTATAAAGACCTGGCACCCAGATGTATTTCTGGTCAGCACATCTTAAGTAGGATACATTGACTCTGGAGGGAGCGTAGTGTATATTACCAAAATGGTATCTGGTCTCCAAGGGTTAAATCAAAAGAAGAAAAATAAGAACAAACTATGACTACACTGCGTGGAATTTAGAAGGTTAAAGGGCAATTTGATTGAAGTTTACAAGATATTAAGGGGAACTGATTGGGTAGATAGAGAGAAATTATTTCCGCTGGTTGGATAATCTCTGGGGGACATAGTCTCAAAATTGTAGCCAGGCCTTTCAGGAATGAAGTTGGAAACACTGTACACTCAGGATGGCAGGAACATGGAACTCCCTTCCGCAAACAGCAATTAACACATGGCCAAATGTCAATTTTAAATCCGAGTTTAATTGACCTTTGTGGCGCAGCTGGTAAAGCTGCTGCCTCACAGCGCCAGAGCCCCTGAACTCAGGTGCTGTCTGTGTGGAGTTTGCACGTTTTCCTTGTGACCACGTGGGTTTCCTCCGGGTGTTCTGGTTTTCGCCCACATCTTAAATATGTGTGGGTTTGTGGGTTAATTGGCCTCTGTAAATTGTCCCTAGTGTGCAGGGAGTGGACGTGAAGGTGGGAGAACAGAACTAACGGGAACGGGTGATCGATAGTAAGCATGGACTCGATGGGCTGAAGGGACTGCTTTCATAAGAAAAGGCAGAACGTACTGGAGTAACTCAGCAGGTCATGCAGCATTTCTGGAGGACTTGGATACCATAGCCTGTTTCCATGCTGTATTTTAAAAACTTAAAACTTTTGGTATCAGCTTATATCTATGGCTAAGGGGAAATTCATCTCACATGTATTGCACCAATCCAAGATGGTAGCTCACCACCACATTCTCAAAGGCAGCTATGGGCCCCTGATAAATGTTGGTCTAACCGAGATGTCCACAACCCATAAAATAATGTATAATTATGGAATTGAGTTACAGATCATTGAAATAGTTTCATGGAGCCTTCACTCACAACATTCCCTAGATCCTTACAAAACGATTTAACTGTTCACTGAGGGGTGTTTGTGGATAAGTTGAAAGAGTTACTATTCCAAAATAAGTACATCTGTCTGGAAGATGGAGATTTTTTTATACACATTAAAAAAGTAGAAAGATACAAAATATCTATTTGCAATGATTATGACATTCTGAAATGTTGATATTACTCGAGTAAACTTTTCCACACTCTGAATAGTAATTGGCACGATATCTAGTCAAGTTACCCAGAGGGTAAAATGGTTCTACTTAATCTTCTCATGTCGTGCATCAACTGCAGCTTCGGAAAATGGACGAGGAAACTCCTCCCAGGGTTCTGACTACAACTCGGCGCGCTATCTTCCAGGATGTGTGCAGCCTGAGGGCCAGAGTGAAGATCAGCGGTAAGTCAAGTAGTACAGGACTCTGTCCACTCCTTCCCGCCCCATGTGCTGATGCTCCCACTGATGGACTAAAACCCTCCTCAACTCATCTCAGGAATGGCTATATAAAACTTTAATTTTGGATGCAAAATGCTACCACTTTAACACAATGGTTTAGTAAATTTAGAACTAGGACAACTGCCAAGTTATCTCCAAGCGACTCAGGGTGTGGCTGCTATTAGAAGCAGCTGGGAGGCTGCAATGGGCAGAAATGCTACGGCTCTTTTTGCCTGTAATCTGCTCCAGATGTTGCCTTCATTTGTATCTCAAATGCTTCATTGCCATTTAATACTCCCAGTTTTAAAGGGTACCAGTCTCAACCAGCCTCCTTATTAAGCACCAGATCTCTCAGTAATCAACACATCGTCCTGTGCCCAGAACACAGTCACGAGCTAGGTGCCGGCATTTTGCATTCCTCTTTCAGACTTGTTGCTTAAAAGGCCACTCATCCCAACTCAACGCAAAGTGCTGGAGGAACTCAGCTGATCAGACAGTATTTTTGGAGGGAATGGACAGACACCGTTTAGGGGTCAGGAGATTTTACTACAGTAGTTTGTGTTTTGCTCAGGATACCAGCATCTGCAGTTCCTTGTGACTGTTGATCCATTTACATTCCCAGTTAGCAAATGCAGTAAAAGCAATGGCGGCATAGTATTGCAGTGGTAGAGTTGCTGCCTTTCAGCACCAGAGACACGGCTTTGATCCGAATTATGGGTGCTGTCTGTAGGGAGCTTGTAAGTTCTCCCTGTGACAGCTGGGTTTTCTCCAGGTGCTTTGGTTTCCTCTCCAACTCCAAATACATGCAGGCTTGTTGGTTAATTGGCTTCTGTAAATTGTCCCTTGTGTTTATGATAGAACTAGTCCACAGGTGATTGTTGGTCGGCATGTTCTCGGTGGGCCAAAGGGCCTGTTTCATCCAGCAGGCGATTCTCAAGGAATCAGACGCATCATTGAAGAACGTGCTGCAGTGTGCTAAGATGGCCGAGCTGCTGAGTAAAGAACTGCACAAAATGGCTGGTGAAACAGCGTCGAAGCTCCCTCAGGAGGTGCATACAGTTCGTCAGACTTGTCCGCAACGCCAAAAATCACTTGATCCACCCAGAGCAAATCCGGAGAAGGTGGGCCTGTTTCAGAAGAGCCGTCCCCCAGTGGGGGAGGATCAAAACCAGCTTGACTGCTCATCATCACCGTGAGTGCCCGTATATCAAGTCCGTTTGTTATTCATGGTACGGAAGAGGTCATCTGCAGGCAGTGTGTCAATCTGTAGGAAAGTTGCAAAAGGGCAAGAAAGCGCAAAACACTGATGACCAAATTGTGGAGACTGCGCAGAACCTGACCAAAACCAAGTAGCTGGACACCCTGGTGCCGAATCCTGTGGATACTGGAGTGCCTGACTTGCCCCTCCCCAGGCGTGATGAAGTTCCGCCAGATGAACTCCCCGCCGATCTGCCTGTGGCCCTTCGTCGGTCGACTCGTTGCAATCGTGGTACTACCCCAAGGCGACTCATTCAGGAATAGAGACGTTCAAACTGGAAAGGGAGAGTGTGATGTTTGGTGGACTGTGTGGGCTGGGAGGACCCGGTGTTCCTCCCGTGCAGCAGGTGGCACTGCACAGGGCAAAGGGATGTCTTGTATATAGTTTATCCTGTCGGCAGACAGTATGCGGGCAACCCTTGTGACTAGTCTTGCTGCCAGCATTGAATGAAACATTAAAGATTTCTGTCGTAAACTAAAGATTCTCAAGTTTTGGGCAGACCTAGAAAACAAACACGAAACAGCACTTTGTGTTTTACTCAAGATTCCAGCTTCTGCATTTCTTTGTGTCTCAAAATTGCAATTTCTCTCGTATCCAGAAATGTAAACTTCAGGAATTTGAAGAACTACGAACAATATTAAAGTCAAATTATTTGTCATTTTGCAGTAACAAAGTTATATCCAACAACTCTCTTTCCCCCCCCCCCCCCCCCCCCCCCCCCCCCCCCCCCCCCCCCCCCCCCCCCCCCCCCCCGAGTTATGCTTGTAATAAGGCTCGTACCACGACGTAAACAGAGTATATCTTTAATCTGTACAACAACAGCAGCCACTGCAACAGCCTCGTGTAAGCCCAGGCCTCTCTCTCCAACTGCCGACACCCTGGGTTTTCCAGACACAACCGGTTACTGGAGCCTGGCTTCTGGCAGGGTCCTAGTGCCCCTCTGCTCAGCCTTACTCTATTATTGCATAATACCACATCTCCCTTTCTTTGAGAACAAAGGGTGGACTACCTTTGTCTCTGCAGGTCTTAAGGGGTTTATTCTGCCCTTTTGCTGGAAGACCTGTCCCTGATCTAAGCATGCAAAATAGAAATAAAATAACTTACACGTTACCATACTGTGATCTATTCTTTCAGGTTTCAGGTAAATGTAACAGGTTTACAGAACATTTTCACATCACATTTCACTCTCTCTTTTTCTTTATTGTAGAAAACAGATCAATAAATCACAAATCAAGTCTCTGCGGCTTTCTAACCTCTCTCCCACACCTAGTCCGCACAGTCTCTGTGGTGGGGCCCTCTCCGCTGGGTGATGCTGTCACTGGTGGAGCTGGGTCTGGTGGAGCTGGCTCTGGTGGAGCTGGCTCTTCTCCCACCGGTGGCTCATCCGCGTCGACTACCTCACTGTTGGTCTGCAGCGGCACCAAGTGCTGCCGGTTCCTCCTCAGTGTGCCCTGAGGCACCTGGACGATATAAGAGCGAGGTGCATTGTGTGTAGATAGCACTTTGCCCTGGACTCGTGCATCGGTGATCCACACATCCTCCCCAGGTATTAGTGGCTCCAGATTTCTCGCTCTGTGCCTCTTGTCGAAGGATCTTGCGTCGTTCCACCTCTTCTCCCTTTCTTTGGCCCCCAGCGCGTTGTAGTCAGGCAAAACTGGATTCAGCAGGGTTGGAAGGGCAGGAACTGTAGTGCGTAGGCGGCGCCCCATCAACAGCTCGGCTGGGCTATAGCCGTTCTGTAGAGGGGTTGCTCTGTAGGCCAGCAATGCAAGATATGGGTCTGACGCCTTTGTTAGCAAGTTCTTCACGGTTTGTACAGCGCGTTCCGCCTCCCCATTGCTCTGAGGAAACCTGGGGCTGCTCGTGATGTGCATAAAGCCATACTCTGCTGCAAAGGATTTAAAGTGGCTACCTGAGAATTGGGGCCCATTGTCACTTTTAAGAAATTCACAAATTCCATGACGAGCAAATATGGATTTCAGGTGCACCACCACATCTGTGGACCTTGTGGGTGATAGTAGCGCAACTTCCACATATCTTGAGAAATAATCTACGACTAGCAGATAAGTCTTGTTTTTCAGCGTGAATAGGTCAGCTCCCAAGGTTTGCCAAGGCCTGTCTGGCATCTCCGTTGGCATCAGCGGCTCTTTGACGTTCCTTCGCTCTTGGATGCAGGTTCTACATTTCAGCACCATGTCATTCAGCTGGCTGCTGAGTCCTGGCCACCATACCGTCTGTTTGGCCCGGCCCCTGCACTTTGTCACCCCCAGGTGTCCTTCGTGTAGTCTCTGCAGCACATCACCTTGTAAGGCTGATGGGATGACGAGCCTCGTGCCCCGCAGCAGCAGCCCATCGTGCACAGTCAGCACTGCTCTATCAGCCCAGTAATGTCTCAGCACTCCCTGCAGTTGGCTTTTGTCGGGCCAGCCGTCTGTGCAGTACTCCATCAGTGCAGAGCATGTGCTGTCTGCCTGCAGGTGCTCCCGTAGGCTGCTCAGATAATCTCCACTGACAGGAATGTTGCTGATGACAGAGTCTACATAGATGTTGGTGTCCTCTAATAGGCTTGTGTCTGTGTGTGTTCTTGCGGCTCTCAGAGGAGCACGAGATAAGGTGTCGGCTGTCCACAGGCTTTTGCCAGGGACATGATCTACTGTATAGCTGTACCTCATGAGTCTCATCCTAAATCTTTGGATTCTTGGTGGGAGGTCATCCAAAGCTTTCCCTCCCAGCAGACTCACCAACGGCTTGTGGTCAGTTTCCAGCTCGAATGGTCTTCCCAGGATGAAACAGCTGAACCTTTCACATGCCCACGTCGCAGCCAATGCCTCCTTTTCTACTTGAGCATAGCGCTGCTCTGTTGGTGTCATTGCCCTGGACGCATATGCCACAGGTGACCACATGGCATCGTTCTTCTGCAGCAGGACTGCCCCCAGGCCAAAGGAAGAGGCATCAGCAGAGATCTTTAGAGCACTGTTTGGGTTATATAATGTGAGCACTGGTGTGGATGACAGCTCTGTTTTTAACTGATCAAAGGCGGCCTGCTGCTCTGTCCCCCAGTACCAGTGGTTCTTCTTGGACAGCAGGTCTCGTAGCACTTTGTCTTTTTCAGCCAGGTTAGGCAAGAAGCGGCCCAGCTGATTGACCATGCCCAGAAAACTCCTGAGTTCGCTGACATTTTTGGGTGCATCCAACTCTTGTACTGCTCTCGTCTTCTCTGGATCTGGCTTCACTCCATCTGCTGAAATTACATGACCCAGGAATCTGACTGTGTGGCGTGTGAGCTCACATTTGTCCATGTTGAGCGTAATGCCGGCCTTTTGTGCCTTCTCTAGCACCGCATGTAGCCGCACATCATGCTCCTCCTGCGTCTGTCCCCAGACCAGGATGTCATCCATATGACACAGTACCCCCTCCAGGCCACCGGTCACTTCTGTCATCATCATCCTTTGAAAGTGCTCGGGGGCTGATGCTATGCCAAAGGGTAGACGGTTAAAATAGTAGCGCCCAAAAGGCGTGATGAAGGTGGTGTATTTGGCAGACTCTTTTGTCAATGGTACTTGCCAAAAGCCCATGTTGGCATCTAATTTGCTGAATACTGTTGCCCCAGCTAGCATGCCCAGAGTGTGCTCGACAGAAGGTAGGATAAACTTTTCTCTGCATACTGATCCATTCATCATTGTGAAGTCCACACAAATGCGAACATCACCTGTTTTTTTCGGCACCACCACCATCCCGGCACACCAATCAGTCGGCTCCTCAATCTTGGTGATTACGCCCATCTTCTCCATACGGTCTATCTCCTCCTTCACTTTTCCCATAAGCGGCAGAGGGACTCTGCGTGGCGTGTGGAGAGAGAAGGGCACAGCCTCTGGCTTCAATTTAATTGAGTATGGCCTCCGAACAAGACCCAAGCCGCTACACAGCTTCGGATATTGTTGTCTCACAGATTCCAAGGTGATGCCGTCAACCCTGCACACAAGCTGAAGCCTTTCTATGGCAGGTCTTCCCAACAGTGCAGTGTGGAGGTCTTTTACTACATAAATGTCCTCTATGGCTGTCTTGTTGCCTCTGCGCAGTGTTTCTCTGGCTACGCCCAGGACAGAGAGTGCATTGCCCCCTGGCCCAAACAATGGGCGTGTCGACACTGCCAGGCACTTCACATCATGCCCCCCTGTAATGTCATGGTACACCTCCGCTGGCATGGCGGTCACATCAGCACCATATCTATTTTAAAGCACACTTTTTTTTGTCTCACTTGTAGCTGCACCGTCCACGGGTCTTTTCCAGCATCCACGGATCCCAGGAAAAAGCTCTCTTCTTCCTCTGTAGTGACAGCATTGAGAGATTTTGCACTGTTTCTGCACACTTTGCCATAATGTCCCTTTTTGCCACAGTTGTGACACACAGCATCTTTAGCAGGGCATTCCAATTTTCCATGCGAGGGCATTTTTCCACATCTATAGCAGGCCTTTGAACCTGGCTGTGGCTGCGTATTAAATTTATTTTTGCCTGGTGTTTGTGCTTGTGGCTGAGGCTTTGAGGGAAATTTGGGTTTTCTGTAGCTTTTAGCATGTACAGCATCAACATTTGAGCACTTGCTATTTTCTCCTCTTAAGTCAAACCGCTGTCGTCTAACTTCTTCAGACTGCCTTGTCTTTGTTATAGCAGTTTCAAGGGTTAGGTCTCTGTCTAGCTGTAGCTTTTCGGACAATGAGACGTTTCTCAGCCCAACCACTAACCTGTCGCGGATCAGCTCGTTCTGTAACTGTCCATAGTTGCAGTGTTCAGCTAATCCGTATAGAGCAGTGATGAAGGAATCCACCATTTCTCCTGGCAGTTGCACACGCTGATTGAACTTGGCTCTTTCATAGATAACATTCTTTTTAGGCACAAAAAATGCATCAAAGCCTGTCTTGACATCCGTGTACACCCTCCTCTCATCTGCAGTTAGCGTTAGCCCCTTTAGCACATCATCTGCTTCATCGCCCATGCAATACACTAGCGTGTTCACCTGGTTTTCTGCCGACGTCGCGTTTAAATTGCTTGCAAGCCTGAAGCGGTCGAATCTCCTGATCCAACGCTCCCATTCTTGAGGCTTGGTAAAATCGAATGGCTCTGGAGGTTGTATTGTGAACGTAGCAGTTGGTGTGGGTTGCGCCATATCTGCCAGCTCGTCTCCTATTTCCCGCCAAAACGATACACCGTCCTCTTCTTCTTTATTTATTTTCTTGCTTACAAGTCTCCCAGTTCTGGCACCATATCGAGTTATGCTTGTAATAAGGCTCGTACCACGACGTAAACAGAGTATATCTTTAATCTGTACAACAACAGCAGCCACTGCAACAGCCTCGTGTAAGCCCAGGCCTCTCTCTCCAACTGCCGACACCCTGGGTTTTCCAGACACAACCGGTTACTGGAGCCTGGCTTCTGGCAGGGTCCTAGTGCCCCTCTGCTCAGCCTTACTCTATTATTGCATAATACCACACCCCCCTTCCCCCACATTATTCTCAGATGTAGGTAGCACAGTGAGGATTAAAGCATTGAGGAAGAAGGTCTTGCCCTTAGTCTGTTACACTGAATGCACAGTATTGTATCAGCCACATGTTGTCATTGAGTTAGAGACGCATGACAGGGAAACAGGTTCATTGGCCCAGCTCATCTACAATGCATTCAGAAAGTATTCAGACCCCTTCACTTTTTATCACACATATCTCAATATAATTTATAATTCTCAACGCCAAATGCTCATTGTGAAATATAGCCCTTCTGCCCAATTCATCAACAGACAGCCGAGTAACTAAATGACATTTTCTCAGCCTTATCTTACATTTAAATGAGAATTGACTTAAGAACGGACGATTTTTGACAAGAGAGAATCTCATAAAGTACGACCAGGAAATTGATAAGAGCGATTGGATGAAATGAGAGAGTAGATTAGCAAAGTTGCAAAGCATGAGTGACCCCTTTACATAGAAACATAGAAACATAGAAACATAGAAATTAGGTGCAGGAGTAGGCCATTCGGCCCTTCGAGCCTGCACCGCATTCAATATGATCATGGCTGATCATCCCAACTCAGTATCCACCTGCCTTCTCTCCATACCCTCTGATCCCCGTGGCCACAAGGGCCACATCTAACTCCCTCTTAAATATAACCAATGAACTTTATCGGACAGGTGGAATGCTTGAACATCTTCCCCTCATCCTTTCACATCCAGTTTCAATGTGAGCCGACATTTGGCACCAGGCTCAATCCAGAGACGAGACAAGAGGGGACAATAACCTCCTGAACTGTTTTTTGTCCATTTGGGTCATAAGAATCTTTCGTGCCCTGAAATGTCACCTGTTCATTCCTTCCACAGATGCTGCCCGAGTTCCCTCCAGCACTTTGTGTTTTTACTCAAGATTCCAGCACCTGCAGTTCCTTGTTTCTCTCGGTCTTTCGTGCTTCCCGTTTAACAATCAAATCTTTCTCAGAATTTTGGTAGAACCGAATAGATGCAGTTGGAGAGACAACAAACTGCAGCTGCTGGAATCTTGAGCAAAAGACAAATTACCTTCTGTGTGTCGATTCAAGTTAAGTACAGGTTCTGTTACCTGTAGGTAACACTTTTTTTTTTTTTTAAATCAACCTTCTGCATAATTCCTAATTTCTAAACTGCGAAATGTCTACCAACTGGAGTATTGTGTGCAGTTCTAGTCCCCCAATACAGGAAAAATGTGAAGGTTTTGGAAAGGGTGCAGAGGAGGTTTATCAGAATGTTGCCTGGATTAGAGGGTTTCAACTGCAGGGAGAGGTTAGATGGATTATTTTTCTGGAACATCAGAGGTTGAGGGGAAACTTGATAGAAGTATATACAATGATGAGAGGCTTAGATAGGCAAGACTGTCAGAACCATTTTCCCCAAGGGGATATGTCAAAGAGTAGAGGTCATGGGCTTTAAGATGAGAAGGAATAAGTTTAGAGGTGTTTTTCCCCCATACAGTGGGTGTCTGGAACATCTTGCCAAAGGTGGCGTTGGAGGCAGATGAGACAGTGACGTTAAGAGGCTTTTAGATAGGCACATGGATATGCTGGGATGGAGGTATATGGATTATGTATAGGGAAAGGAGATTAATCTCACTTGGCATCATGGCCAGCAAAGCCCGTGGGTCAAAGGCCCTGTTCCTTTACTGTGTTTTTCTTTGCTCTATGTTAAAAGTTGTAATTATATCCACTTCTATAACTTCCTCAGACAGCTCATTCCAGATAGGGTTTATCCTCTGAATGAAAAAAAGTTGTCTCTGAGGTTCTGCTGAAATCTCTTCCAAACTCTCTATCATAAAATTAAATATATTGTGGTCTTTCCTTTATGTAGAGAAATAAAACTGTTATGTTTCCAAAGATAAAACCTACAGATTAACTGGTATGCTACTTGTACTCTAAAATGGCTGTATCAGTACAGTTTAGAAATTTCTCATTCTGAGATGGAGGTTTATGACAAACTCTCTATATCCTGAAATTACATTGCGCAAAGTATAAAAAGCTGGCATTTGAAATATTTACCCCTTAGCATTCCAAATCATTTCCATACTGTCATTAAATACTTTGGTCATTCAGACTGAGGAAACAATTTTTGCAAACATGAGATTCACTTCGAAATGTAAGAGGCTCTGCAAAACGACATTGCTGTTTTCCAAGAGTTTGTAGACCACTGATTATTCATTCGTAAACAAATCATGAGTAACGTGGAAATGAAAACAAAATGTATAAGATTTAATGAGAACATTAAGCGGAACTTGTATTGTGCCGCGGCACATCTGTTAGAAAATCCTTCATGCTGTTGACAATCAAAGCTAATTAACCTCTGTCCTGGAATAATATATAGATAGCCATGCCATACAAATGAGATTGCAAAATTAAGCTTTATTTCTCTTTCTGTTCCAGAGAAGTGCGACTCAGAACCACTGACGTGCATTTGTTTTTGATTGGAACCAAAAAAATGGAACTCCATCACTCATGCTGAACAGAACCAAGTAGTTCTGGGCCTTGGCAAAAAATAGTGTTGTTGCTAATGTGTTTTGACAGGTGAGAGTTGAAACAGCACAGGCAGGCCTTTGAACCTGGCTGTGGCTGTGTATTACGTTTATTTTTGCCTGGTGTTTGTGCTTGTGGCTGAGGCTTTGAGGGAAAATTGGGTTTTCTGTAGCTTTTAGCATGTACAAGCATCAACATTTGAGCAACTTGCACTTGTTGCTATTTTCTCCTCTTAAGTCAAACCGCTGTCGTCTAACTTCTTCAGACTGCCTTGTCTTTGTTATAGCAGTTTCAAGGGTTAGGTCTCTGTCTAGCTGTCTTGCTTTTTTCGGACAATGAGACGTTTCTCAGCCCAACCACTAACCTGTCGCGGATCAGCTCGTTCTGTAACTGTCCATAGTTGCAGTTGTTCAGCTAATCCGTATAGAGCAGTGATGAAGGAATCCACCATTTCTCCTGGCAGTTGCACACGCTGATTGAACTTTGGCTCTTTCATAGATAACATTTTCTTTTTAGGCACAAAAAATGCATCAAAGCCTGTCTTGACATCCGTGTACACCCTCCTCTCATCTGCAGTTAGCGTTAGCCCCTTTAGCACATCATCTGCTTCATCGCCCATGCAATACACTAGCGTGTTCACCTGGTTTTCTGCCGACGTCGCGTTTAAATTGCTTGCAAGCCTGAAGCGGTCGAATCTCCTGATCCAACGCTCCCATTCTTGAGGCTTGGTAAAATCGAATGGCTCTGGAGGTTGTATTGTGAACGTAGCAGTTGGTGTGGGTTGCGCCATATCTGCCAGCTCGTCTCCTATTTCCCGCCAAAACGATACACCGTCCTCTTCTTCTTTATTTATTTTCTTGCTTACAAGTCTCCCAGTTCTGGCACCATATCGAGTTATGCTTGTAATAAGGCTCGTACCACGACGTAAACAGAGTATATCTTTAATCTGTACAACAACAGCAGCCACTGCAACAGCCTCGTGTAAGCCCAGGCCTCTCTCTCCAACTGCCGACACCCTGGGTTTTCCAGACACAACCGGTTACTGGAGCCTGGCTTCTGGCAGGGTCCTAGTGCCCCTCTGCTCAGCCTTACTCTATTATTGCATAATACCACACCCCCCTTCCCCCACATTATTCTCAGATGTAGGTAGCACAGTGAGGATTAAAGCATTGAGGAAGAAGGTCTTGCCCTTAGTCTGTTACACTGAATGCACAGTATTGTATCAGCCACATGTTGTCATTGAGTTAGAGACGCATGACAGGGAAACAGGTTAATTGGCCCAGCTCATCTACAATGCATTCAGAAAGTATTCAGACCCCTTCACTTTTTATCACACATATCTCAATATAATTTATAATTCTCAACGCCAAATGCTCATTGTGAAATATAGCCCTTCTGTCCAATTCATCAACAGACAACCGAGTAACTAAATGACATTTTCTCAGCCTTATCTTACATTTAAATGAGAATTGACTTAAGAACGGACGATTTTTGACAAGAGAGAATCTCATAAAGTACGACCAAGAAATTGATAAGAGCGATTGGATGAAATGAGAGAGTAGATTAGCAAAGTTGCAAAGCATGAGTGACCCCTTTACATAGAAACATAGAAACATAGAAACATAGAAATTAGGTGCAGGAGTAGGCCATTCGGCCCTTCGAGCCTGCACCGCCATTCAATATGATCATGGCTGATCATCCAACTCAGTATCCCATACCTGCCTTCTCTCCATACCCTCTGATCCCCGTGGCCACAAGGGCCACATCTAACTCCCTCTTAAATATAACCAATGAACTTTATCGGACAGGTGGAATGCTTGAACATCTTCCCCTCATCCTTTCACATCCAGTTTCAATGTGAGCCGACATTTGGCACCAGGCTCAATCCAGAGACGAGACAAGAGGGGACAATAACCTCCTGAACTGTTTTTTGTCCATTTGGGTCATAAGAATCTTTCGTGCCCTGAAATGTCACCTGTTCATTCCTTCCACAGATGCTGCCCGAGTTCCTCCAGCACTTTGTGTTTTACTCAAGATTCCAGCACCTGCAGTTCCTTGTTTCTCGGTCTTTCGTGCTTCCCGTTTAACAATCAAATCTTTCTCAGAATTTTGGTAGAACCGAATAGATGCAGTTGGAGAGACAACAAACTGCAGCTGCTGGAATCTTGAGCAAAACACAAATTACCTTCTGTGTGTCGATTCAAGTTAAGTACAGGTTCTGTTACCTGTAGGTAACACTTTTTTTTTTTTTTAAATCAACCTTCTGCATAATTCCTAATTTCTAAACTGCGAAATGTCTACCAACTGGAGTATTGTGTGCAGTTCTAGTCCCCCAATACAGGAAAAATGTGAAGGTTTTGGAAAGGGTGCAGAGGAGGTTTATCAGAATGTTGCCTGGATTAGAGGGTTTCAACTGCAGGGAGAGGTTAGATGGATTATTTTTCTGGAACATCAGAGGTTGAGGGGAAACTTGATAGAAGTATATACAATGATGAGAGGCTTAGATAGGCAAGACTGTCAGAACCATTTTCCCCAAGGGGATATGTCAAAGAGTAGAGGTCATGGGCTTTAAGATGAGAAGGAATAAGTTTAGAGGTGTTTTTCCCCCATACAGTGGGTGTCTGGAACATCTTGCCAAAGGTGGCGTTGGAGGCAGATGAGACAGTGACGTTAAGAGGCTTTTAGATAGGCACATGGATATGCTGGGATGGAGGTATATGGATTATGTATAGGGAAAGGAGATTAATCTCACTTGGCATCATGGCCAGCAAAGCCCGTGGGTCAAAGGCCCTGTTCCTTTACTGTGTTTTTCTTTGCTCTATGTTAAAAGTTGTAATTATATCCACTTCTATAACTTCCTCAGACAGCTCATTCCAGATAGGGTTTATCCTCTGAATGAAAAAAAGTTGTCTCTGAGGTTCTGCTGAAATCTCTTCCAAACTCTCTATCATAAAATTAAATATATTGTGGTCTTTCCTTTATGTAGAGAAATAAAACTGTTATGTTTCCAAAGATAAAACCTACAGATTAACTGGTATGCTACTTGTACTCTAAGATGGCTGTATCAGTACAGTTTAGAAATTTCTCATTCTGAGATGGAGGTTTATGACAAACTCTCTATATCCTGAAATTACATTGCGCAAAGTATAAAAAGCTGGCATTTGAAATATTTACCCCTTAGCATTCCAAACCATTTCCATACTGTCATTAAATACTTTGGTCATTCAGACTGAGGAAACAATTTTTGCAAACATGAGATTCACTTCGAAATGTAAGAGGCTCTGCAAAACGACATTGCTGTTTTCCAAGAGTTTGTAGACCACTGATTATTCATTCGTAAACAAATCATGAGTAACGTGGAAATGAAAACAAAATGTATAAGATTTAATGAGAACATTAAGCGGAACTTGTATTGTGCCGCGGCACATCTGTTAGAAAATCCTTCATGCTGTTGACAATCAAAGCTAATTAACCTCTGTCCTGGAATAATATATAGATAGCCATGCCATACAAATGAGATTGCAAAATTAAGCTTTATTTCTCTTTCTGTTCCAGAGAAGTGCGACTCGGAACCACTGACGTGCATTTGCTTTTGATTGGAACCAAAAAAATGGAACTCCATCACTCATGCTGAACAGAACCAAGTAGTTCTGGGCCTTGGCAAAAAATAGTGTTGTTGCTAATGTGTTGACAGGTAGAGAGTTGAAACAGCACAGCCTCAGAGGGATTCTGTTAAATCTACTATGTCTAAAAACATCTGGATGATTTGCAACATGCACATTTGATTTTATTCCTCTTCTGTTGCTGCATGCTAATTATTACAAATGTTTAACCTGCCAGCAAACTGTTCACCTTGTAGTATTTGGCTCCGCTCGTTGGACTGGATTCAATAGACATTAAACCTGCTTCCTTCTTCTAGCTGATATAGAATTATACTTAGAATAACTGACAGATCTGTGATTATATTGACACAACAGAAATCAATATTTTACAAATGCTGCATTTCAAAGATAAGTGCAGGAAATAAAGAGCACAAAACTCACATTTGATTTATGCAGCGGAACTACAAAGCATTTTTATTTAAGCAACGCACCATAGCACTTCTGATGAGGCCAGCACTTACTATCCTAATAACTATTTTAGATGATAGACAAGAGTCTATAATTTCCACCATCCTAATCGCCCTGCCCTTTTTCCCCTCTTCCATATGCTCATCACCCATTCCCAAGTCTCATATATCTCTTTTATTCTCCCTCATCTTTTTCCTTCCCCCATTCCCTTCCATCCATATCCCTCTGTCTGGCTTCACATTTCACCTCCTCTTTCCTTATCTAAACACCTTTTTTTCTTCCAGCACATTGTATTTTGCTCAGGATTCCAACATCTGCAGTCTCTTGTGTCACCATGATGGTGTTTTTGGTGAAATAGACGGAGGTAAACATGGCAAATTTCCTTCAATAGATATTAGTAAACTGGATCGGTTTATAATGATCACTATTTTTCTTCTTCTTCTTGAGCCCTTCATTCCTCTCGGGAGCATAGGCTATTAAACAAATGTCCTCCACCTCACTCGGTTGTTGGCAGTTCTTTCGAGATCTCCCAGTTGAGCCCACTCTCAGACATTTCTGTCTGGACACCTCTTCTCCAGCTGTTCCTGGGGCGACCTCTTTTCCTTTTTCCTTGGAGCTTCCATTTCACGGCTTGCCGGATGATGTTTGTGGCAAGTTTCCTGAGGGTGTGTCCAATCCTACTCCATTTTCTCCTTCAAATTTGTAAGTCAATGGGCTCCTGGCTTGTTCTTTTCCACAGGTCCACATTGCTTACTTTGCCTCTACACCAGATGTTAGGTATTCTCTTAAGGTAGATGTTAATGAATGTTTGCAGCCTGTTTGTAGTGTGTTTTGTTGTTTTCCATGTCTCTGATCCGTACAGCATCACCCGTTTCACATTTGAGTTAAAGATTTCCTTCCATTATTTATTATGTAAAAGAATATGTGTGTTATGATTGTGTTTATAGTTTGTTTGGTTGTTTGTCTTTTGCACAAAAGTCCGCGAGCATTGCCACTTTCATTTCACTGCACATTTCGTATGTGTATGTGACAAATAAACTTGACTTGACTTGATGCGTATTTTGGTGTTGATTGAGATGTGTTTGGAATATATCTACCTCCTCTAGAGCAGTGCCGTGCATAAGGATAGGGTTGCTGTTTTGGAGTGGATCCTCATCACCTGTGTCTTTGCTGTATTGGGTGTAAGACCAAGTTTTGTTGCAGCTTGTGAGAGTCTGTCCATCTTCTCCTGCATTTGTATCTGTGTGTGTGAAAGGAGAGTTATGTCGCCTGCAAAGTCAAGATCATCTAGCTGCTCCCACATTGTCCACTGAATTCCATTTCTTTTCCATTCATTTGTTTCCATCATGATCCAATCATTTGCCGCTAGGAATAGGAATGGTGACAATAGACATCCCTGCTTGACGCCCGTCCTGACACTAAAACTCTGAGAGAGCTGGCCTGCATGCATAACTTTGCATGAGGTTCCATCATACGAGTCCTTGATTAAGTTTATGATCTTGGTGGGAATTTGATAGGGTCCAGAGTGTTGTCCTGTCTAAGCTGTCAAACGCTTTCTCAAAGTCGATGAAGTTGATGGACAGGGACGTGTTCCATTCAATAGACTGCTCAATGATGATGTGTAATGTTGCTATGTGGTCTATGCATGAGCGATCCTTGCTGAATCCTGCTTGCTGGTCCCATAGCCTCTTGTCTACAGCTTCCTGAAGACGGTTCAGGATGACCCAGTTGAGAATTTTACCGTGTACAGAGAGTAGGGTGATCCCTCGTTAGTTGTCACATTTTGTTTAGGTCACTTCTTGGCAGTTTCACGATGTATCCTGCCCATTCTGTGGGTGTCTTTTCCTCTTCCCAAATTCTCCCAAAAAAGCCAAAATGCATGTCTGTTGATGAGTCCATATCTGCTTTCAGGGCTTCAGGTGGAATATTGTCAGGGCCAGCAGCCAGTTTTCTGTTGCTTGATTGCAGCCTTTAATTCTGATTTTGTTGGTCTGTCACATTTAATTTGTAGTGGTCTCCTGGCTTTGGGAATGTGTGCCTGTACAGCCGGTGGTGGCCTGTTTAGGACTTCTTCGAAATGTTCTACCCATCTGTCGAGCTGCGCCTCCTGAGTTGAAAGCAGTTGACCATTCTTGTCTGTAATTGGTTTATTACTATGCAGCTATGGCCTGGACAATTTCCTTGTGATGATAAATAACTCCCTCATGTTCCTTCCTGGAGTTATATTGCAATTTCTGCCTCTTTAGCTAGCCTCTCCCCCTGTGTTCCCTTGACCCTACTGATGGTTTTTGCACTTCTTTGTGGCATCTGTTATACTCCTTTTGGGCCAAAGCCTTTTCAGCTCTTGTTCTTGAGTTGTTCACTTTCTCCTTTAACTTTCTCCTCTGTTCGATTGTGTTGAGAGTTTCTGGTGTTATCCACTCTTTGTGCTCCCTCGGGCCTCCTCACAGGTTGAGCTCCAAGCAGCTTTGAGGTGTTCCCACTCCTCATTTATTGTCCATCCTTCCTTCCTCCTCCGCTGTAGCTCTGTGTTTTCCCTTGAGAGGGTACCCTTGAACTTCTTCACCACTTGAGTACTACTGAGGTATTCAATGGTGTATTTAGCTCTTTGGCTTTTGGCCTGGTGGTATCTCTTCAGCCTTAGCTTCTTGTTCTGACTATTTTTGCTACCAGCAATTCAATTTCAAATATATTTCTAATCAGTTTTAAGTTCCCCAGTTCCCACAAAGTAGAATTTTCCCAGAATCAATTATCCGGTAACATAACTGGCATGACCAAACTCTGGAAGGTGCTAATGGTTTAACAATCCCACAGCTATTGTCATTCCTAATCAGCAACATTCCTTTAAGAAATTATATAGTCATTCATTCATAGGATCTGGACATCAATGGCAATTCCCACATTTATTGTACATACATAATCCCTCACAGAATTGACCAAGTAATTACTAGTCAAACCCTTGGATGAGAAAGGAGTCACAGGAAGTCCAGATGAAGGAAGGATGGCACCTCTGAAGGACATTCATGAACCAAAAGTTGTTGTTTTTTTCCATGACAATCCAATAGTTTTATGGTCACATTTGCTGACTACAAATCACTTCATTACTTGACTTTAAGCTGCCCAATTGCCATGATGGGATTCAACTCGATCCAGAACTTCATGACATTCAGTTTATGAACTTCATGACATTAGAAATTGGGACATCAAGCTGCAGTTATATAAGGTGTCAGTGAGGCCATGCTTGCAGTGTTGTGCTCACGTTTGGTCAAACTGCCACAGGAAGATGTCATTAAGCTGAAAAGAATGCAGAGATAATGTACGAAGATGTTACTAGGACTCGAGGGCCTGAGCTATAAGGAGACGTTGGACAGATTAGGACTTTATTCCTTGGAGCGCAGGTGGCTGATGGATGATCTTACAGAGGTGTATAAAATCACGAGGGGCATGGTTAGGAGAAATGCAGTCTTTATCCTAGGGTAGGAGAAGCAAGAACTAGACAGCATGCACAGGATTAAGATGGGAGGGGAAGATTTAATAGGAACCTGAAGGGCAACGTTTTTCATAGAGAGGATGGCGGGTACATAGAAGAGCTGCCAGAGGAAGTAGTTGAGACAACTTTTGAAAGATGCTTGAATAGGTACATGGATAAGAGAGGGATATGGGGTGAACATGGGCAACTGGGACTAGCTCAGATGGGGCATTTGATCAGCTTGGAGGAATGGGAATATAGGATTGACTTCTGTTGCTAGTCACGTAAAGGGCCCGTCCTACTGACGCGACTTTACAGCGACGTCTTCGACCTTCAAGCTCGAGGGCACTCGCCTGGAAAACCTCGAGCTGGATCGACCGTCAGCGATGAAACCGCGAGCTGAATCGACCGACCGCGCACACATACACATCGCAAAGGCGGGGGCCAGGGAAAGCGGGGGAGCGCTGTCTGAAATTCACACCCGCGATGAACAGGAAGGTAAAAGACGTCTGCGCAATGTACAGTAAAGAGCCTGTCCCACTTGGTCCGTTACTTACGCGACAGGCCGGTAGTGACTGACGCGCGACAGGTCCCGCGAGAGTCGCACGCGTCATCATCCGTCCGCACAGCCGTCTGGAGCGCGTGACGTCATTTGAAGATAGACACAAAATGCAGCAGTAACTCAGCGGGACCGGTAGCATCTCTGGAGAGAAGGAATGGATGATGTTTCGGGTCGAGACTCTTCTAGTCTGAAACAAGGGTCTTGACCCGAAACGTCACCCATTGCTTCTCTCCAGAGATGCTGCCGGTCCCGCTGAGTTACTCCAGCATTTTGTGTCTATCTCCAATCATCTTGGCCCCGCTCTGGGAGTAGGAGTGGGGGCGGATCCAGATCCACAACGACCATCAGCCCCTGGCCGAGCTCGGCGATCGTTTACCTGCTTCTGCTGTTGTTGGAGGTGAGACATTGTGCCGCGCCAGGGTCTTGGGCGTGTCCCACTTTGACCGTCAGTTACGTGACAGGCCGGTGGCTCGCGAAGATTTTATTTAGGACGAAGTCCACACTCCTCCACACTCCTCCACACCACTCTATGCGCTACCCACATGCTACCCATATGCTAGCAGGTCACGTAAATGGTGCGCGAAAGACAGCCAAGCGGGACAGGCCCTTAAGTCCTTTAGTAAGCACAGGGGGGGGGGGGGGGGAGGGGGCGAGGGGGGGGGGGGGGGGGGGGTTTGGGAGAGAAGGGGAGAGAAGGGGGGAGGGGGGGAGACACTTTTTTAAGAAGCCAGACAGGTTATAATAAAGTTTAGCGGGCATTTAAATTTCCGGTCCGTTTTCCTTGGTCCTGAAAACTCCAATGAGCTAATTAAAATGCCCGGTCAGCGAAGGAGATTGCCTACGGCTGCCCTCGACTGCCTATAACTACATAGCGACCCCACTCCACTGCATTACGAGTTCAAAAGAAACATGCCGATCAATATTTACTCGCGGAATAATTTTCAACATGCTGAAAATCTTTCCTCGACCATACAGAGACCGCGAGTATGCGGGAATGTCCCTCGAGCATGATGGAGAGTTCCAGTGACCTCATAGGACCTCCTAGGACCACGTGTCAACCATGCTGCGAGTTTGAGTTGAGGACAAACTCTCCTAAACTCGCAGATTAGGTCGCCGCAGTGGGACAGCCCCTTAAAACCTGTACAAGAAGATTCTAATTATCAGCACTAGATTGGTATCTGTGGTTGTGGGGGAAATGCTTCAAACAGCAATATTTATTTTTAAACTCAAAATTCAAAACATGAATGTGGAAAGAAAATGGAGACTAAAATGGAGATAAGATTTCCAATATTTATAAGTAAGAAAATAATTAGGTTTACATGGAAATTACTTTTAAATCAACATTATTTTAAAAAAAGTTTAAATCTTACTATCGTTGTATTATTCAATCCTAAAAAGGGTTAATGGAAGCATTTTGACTAAGCTAGAAAATTAAAACCAAAGCACTGTTTGTGCTTTTGCACATTGTTATTCTTGCCTTGAGAATGGAACAATCAAACAGATGGTAAAATGCCTGCCCTTTACACACAATTCATATTACCAGATAAATTAAGACCTTTACAAGAAAGGAACATGAATTACTCAGCCATCTGAATTGATATCAATCTTTATGACAGTGAGAGACAGAGTTTTTAAACAGAGAAGATAATTTGGAATTTTTTGTGGCTTGCGATACAAGGAGTTGTTACTCAAACTAACCTCAGCTGAAGGCAAGGTAGAAAATGCTGGAGAAACTCAGCGGGTGAGGCAGCATCTATGGAGCGAAGGACATAGGCAATGTTTTGAGTCGAGACCCTTCTTCAGACTGATGTGAGGGTATAGGGGGGCGGGAAGAAGAAAGGAAGAGGTGGAGACAGTGGACTGAGGGAGAGCTGAGAAGGGGAGGAGAAAATAGGGATTACCTGAAATTAGAGAAGTCAATGTTCATACCGCTGGGGTGCAAACTGCCCAAGCGAAATATGAGGTGCTGCTCCTCACTCTGGCCATGGAGGAGGCCCAGGACAGAAAGGTCGAATTCGGAATGGGAGGAGGAGTTGAAGTTCTGAGCCACCTTCTGATTGACGGATGGAACGCCGAACAGTGACAACTTCTTCAAAAATGCCGCAGACAAATTCATTGCATGTGAAACAAACAGCATCAAATGTGGAAGACGTGACCAGTTCCTGTGATCTTTGCTGCACCCAACCCAGAGTTGAAATATATAGGCCGCATTTTTTATTATATTCATTCTACTGGGTGTGGTTGTAACGGGCAAGATCAGTTTCAGTTCCCCAACTCAAATTGCCATTGAGAAGTTTGTAGAGAGCTACCTTCTTCAACCAGCGTAGTCCTTCTGATAATGTACAAACAAGGAACTGCAGAATAAGGGTGGCATGGTGGAGCAGCAGTGGAGTTGCTGCTTGACAGTGCCAGAGACCCAGGTTCGATCCTGACCATGGGTGCTGCGGGTTTCCGTTGTCGTTGGGGCCACAACGAGGAGCGGCCTCCAACAGGAAGAAGCCGGGGACTCTGGTGCTACGACTCACCGTCGCCGTCGCGGGGCTGGCCGAGTCCGGAGCGGGTGGAGCGGTGGAGGAGCGCTGATGCTGCTGCTGCTGCTGCTGCTGCTGCTGCTGCTGCTACCGGAGAGTCAGAGGCTCCAACGACAGGTCTGTGGACGGCGGCACCGGGAGCCCGCGGCTCCCTGGGGGAGACCGCTTTTCAGGGCTCCTGCAACGGCGACTTCCCCCGCCCGCGTTGCGGGGTTGAAGAGCTCCTGGAGCGGGGCCTGACACCACTGCCCCGCGCGGCTTGGAATGGCCGCGGGACTCTGCGAGCGCACGCCGGGGGCTCTAACAGCAAGACCCGGTGTGCGACCTCGCATCACCCGGCGTGGCTTTAATGGCCGCGGGACAATCGCCATCGCCAGCCGGGGGCTTTGACTTTGACTCTGACATCGGGGGGGGGAGAGTGCAGTGGAGAGATAAGTGTTTTTGGCCTTCCATCACAATGATGTGATGGATGTTTATGTAAATTATGTTGTGTTGTTGTGTCTTGGGTCTATTTGTTTGTAATGTATGGCTGCAGAAACGGCATTTCGTTTGGACCTCAAGGGGTCCAAATGACAATTAAATGTATCTTGTATCTTGTATCTTGTATAGATGTATTTGTTCTTCCCGCCACTATGTGGGATTTTCCCAGGTGCTGCGGTTTCCTCCCACACTCCAAAGACGTACAGGTTTGTGGGCTGATTGGCTTGGTAAAATTGCAACTTGTCCCTAGTGTGTGTAGGATAGTGTTAGTGTGCGGGGATCGCTGGCCAGCACAGACTCGGTGGGCCGAAGGACCCGTTTGTCGCGCTGAACCTCTGAACTAAACTGCAGTAACTCATCAGGTCAGGCAGCATTCCCAGAGAACATGGAGTCAGTAGACCCAGTCTCGAGGGTCTCGACCCAAAACATCACCTATCCATATTGAAGATGGCGGACAGCGGGGGTGATGCGCCGTTGTGTATGGCCGCTCCTCCTGCTGTCCGTCCTTTCACCCTTATTTATTTTTATTTTTAGTCCTGTTCATATCAGGTGTTTATTGGAGGTCTTCTTTTATGTGGTGGGTGGGGGAGGGGAAGGGGGAAATTATTTTTAACCCCAGTCCTACCTGGTCGGAGATGCGGTTTTTCTCCGAACCGCATCTTCGTCCTCTCTGTGCGGCCTAGTCGAACTGGAGCAGCGCTGAGCGGCGTTTCCTGCGGGGACTGCAGCTTCGACAGCGGTGTAGATGCTGGGACATCTACAAGGAGCGGGCGATGCCTTACCGGGTCGCCTTGCGATAATCTCCGGGGCACTGTGACCGTTGACGGCACCGCGGAGCCTGGGATCCGAGATCCGAGATCGCCAGTGTCGGGGGGTTCGGCCGGCGCGGCCTGTGAACTTTGGTCGTTTGCAGTCTTCGCGTCGGGAAGCGGCCGCTTCAGTCCTGGCCGAAGGGATCACCGACGCCGATTCATCCAGCTTCACGGCAAAGGGGCCTGAAGACACAAATGAGGAGGCCAGATATAGGCCCCGACCTCGGGTGGACTATGAGGGGGAGAACTGGATATTTTTGGTGCCTTCCCTCACAGTGAATTCTGCTGTGGGGGGACGTTTCATGTTGATTTCTATAGTGTACTGTTTCTGTGTCTTTTTTCTTTTTCTCTTTTTTCTCTTTTTTTGATTTGTATGGATTTATTGCATTGATCTGTTCAATTAATTTAATCAATCTCTGTAAAGCACTTTGGTTCAAATACTGGTTTTGTTGAAAAGTGCTATATAAATAAATATTATTATTATTATTATTATCCATGTTCCCCAGCAATCCCGGGTGACCCATTGAGTTACTCAGACACTTTGTGTCTTTTTTTAGTTTTTCTGATAAAGTTACTTTCACAATGTTATAGGAAATGTGTTTCAGGATTTAGACCCATGGCGGTCAAGGGATGGTGATATATATTCACACCAATATGGTGTACAACTGGAGAAAGATAACAAACAGTCTTCCATGTACTTGCTACCAGAAAGACTACACTGGTTCAAGAAAGTAGTTCCCTCAAATCTTCTCAATGGCAGTTTGAGTTGGAGAACTAACACCGATTTTACCCATTACACCACATGCAGCAGAACAAATATTTAAAAAATACAACCTTTATATTTTGGGTTGGTTGCAGCAAAGATTACAGGAATTGATCAAAGCTTCCAGTCTTTATTCTGTTTCTTTCAATTATGTTAATACAAAAAGCAAAATAAAGCAATTTTACTGGAAGACGAACATTGTCACAATACAACCTATTTAAACCACGTTAAACTAATAAAATAATGCGATTCATTATTGCGCTAATTGCATTATTTGCAGTTTAATCCGAGCAAGTGTGAGGTGTTGCACTTTGCGAGGTTGAATGTAATGGGAAAGTATACAGTTTGACAAGATCCTTAACCACATTCATGAGCGAAGGGATCCTGGATCCAGATTCATAGCTCACTGAAAGTTGCGACACAAATAGACAGTGGCAAAGAAAACATTTGCTTACTTGTAATGGTCGGCGCATCGAGTACAAGTCAGAAAGCCATGAAGCAGCTCGGTATGACTTTAGTTAGACTACATTTGCAGTATTGCATGCATTTCTAGTTTCTCCAATACAGGAAAGATATGGAGATTTTGGTGAGGTTTACTAGAATGATACCAAGAATAGAGGGTATTAGCAATAAGGTGGGATAAACATGGACTGTTTTCTATAATGCTGGAGCTTAAGGAGGAGACCAGATAGAAGTGTATCAAATTATAAGAGGTATAGATAGGATAGATAGTCAGAAACATTTTTGCCAGGGATCTTCTATCTGCAGATTACAACTTGATTGGTAATTTAGTTCTTTACAAAGAAGGCTTTGAACCGACAGTATGTAAACCAGACGATCGAGGACTCTGGTGGGCTGATATAGCAAAGGGAAGGAATTATTTCATCACAAATATGATAGGGTGGACACTCAGAGATGGTGGTTTGGCTAAACATAACTAGTCTGTGGCTATAGTTGCAATTGTTATTGGAGTCAGGGTTACAAAGCAAGAACACACCCAATCTTATGCTGTATTTGTAAGAGCAATTGTTTTATTACTCCGAGATTACCGTAATGTTGATTGTAAATCTCCCTCTTAAACAACTTTTAGTTAGAGAAGCCCAGGAAGGAAGGAGACCACAGAGGATGGTAGACATTGCCTAGTCCATCACAGGTACTGACCATCCCACCATCAAAATGATCTACAGGAGGCATTGCCACAAATTGGAAACCAGCATCAAAAACCCACTCTCATTTTGCTACTACCATCGGGAACAAGTACAATGTACAGGAACCTGGGAACTGTGATGACCAGTGTAGATTGGTTATTTCCTACTAGCCAATTGTAGTGCTTGTTAGTAGTGGCTCTGTCTAATATGTATTTTATATTAATAAGAGCTTGCCTGCACCGTTCAGTATGAGTAGCTGCTAGGAACTGTAATGTCCTGCAGTTCGATGCTGTAAGTAGATCTAATAAACATTTATCGTTTTATCTTGATATGTGTTTGACTCCACTCATTACATGGTGTCAGAGAGCGAGTCCTACCTGCTCCGTTCATGTTTATCGGGTTTTGTTTTTTTAATTAGTTATTTGCTGGTTATCTCTAATACGGCAAATTAATCTCGCTGTCCTAGTCCTCTGATCTTTGACTCTGACATTGCTGAACACTGGCATCTTTTTGAGCGTGACTACACTCACTATGTTCACGTCATTCATCGCAACAACCCACTCCCCCCCTCCCCCGATGTGCGGGCTTCTGTATTGCTCAACTTAGCGGGACCTGAGGCAATGAATCGTGCCAACAATTATACATTTGAGCCTGCCATTTTGGATGCTAATGGACATGTCCTGGTGCCTGCAGAGACAATTGATGACCCTGCCGTTTGCTTGCAAAGTTCAGACAGTTGCGCGACCTGCCCTCGAACTATATTATTGAACGTACCAAGTTTTATGCTCGTATGCAACAGATTGATGAACCGATTGAACGTTTATTGGCGACTTGAAACACATGGCTGCACGCTGCCAGTTTCATTATCTGTGCGATGAACTCATCCGTGACAAGCTTGTTGGAGGTATGCTTGATAGCAAGTTAAGGAGTGAACTTCTTCGTAATACTGACCTAACCCTTAATCAAACAGAGCACGCCTGTCGGATTGCTGAGATAACTTCTTCCCACACTGAATCTGTGCCCACCGGTCACCACTTGCAGTATAGTGTCAATCTTACAGACACCTCCTCTCGTAACACCGATTCCCAGCCCTCCCCTGCCTGGCAATGTAGAGGGTCTGTTGTTCGGTCAAAATTGCAACTATTTTCATGCTACGGGTCGGCAGTTCTGTTTTGCTTATGGTGAAACCCGTAATTTCTGCAAGAAATTAAACCACTTTGCTAGATGCTGCCGTTCCCGTGAGACTCAGCCAGCTCCAAGGACGAGTCTGCACCTGTTACAACATGAACTTGCTGATATCGAATGCTTAGAGCCTGGCTTGCCATCCCCTCCTCCGCTCTTAGAAAGTACAGATACCAGCTCTGCCATCCATTCCCTCCTCCCTTCGTCGAATGAGCAACTCGACCCTGAGGTAACCATGTTTGTGAATAACACGGGGGCAAAATGCAATTTCGTATTGTAAAGGTCTCGGCCACGCTTCGGGCTTATGGGGGAGATGTTCTACACCCACTTGGGCAAACTAATTTAAAGTGCACCATCGACGAGCAGCCCCGTACCTTAAAGTTTTATATTGTCAAGGAGGATTCAGAGACGTTGCTCGGTATCAATGCATGCCTCGACCTAGGCCTGGTATACTTTGGCCGCGCTGTCTATCAACTCTTTCTCGCTGACAGGCCCACTCAACAAGTATTTCTCAATACAAAGATCTATTTAATGACGAGCTTGGCAAGTTGCCCCTCAAAAACCACATTGTTGTCGATCCCAACGTCGCTCTTGTGGTCCAAGCATCACATAGTGTTCTGCATGCCATGCGTGACGGAGTTCCCAATGAACTCAAGCAGATGGTTTCCATGGGTGTTATTGTCTAAGTTACAGACCCATCTGACTGGGTTTCCACCATGGTGGTCGCAACAAAGAAAAACAAGGAGGAGATCCATATCTGCATAAACCCCAGAGATCTTAACACTGCTATCAAATGCCCGCACTACCCTATGCGAGCTGTAGAGGAAGTTGCTGCTCAAATAGGCAACACATCAGTATTCTCCATTCTGGATGCCAAAAGCTCGTTTTGGCAGATTCCACTGGACCCAGACTCGTCTAATCTTACTACGTTTGGCACCCCCTTTTGGCCGTTACAAATTTCTGAGAATTCCCTTTGGCATCAACTCCACCAGCGAGGTTTTCCAGCGCACGATGGAACAATTGTTTCCTGAGTACCCATGCGCCATCATTGTTGATGATATTCTCGTATACGTACGCACCTGGTTGACAATAACGCCAATCTGAAGAAAGTACTAGACCATGCTAAAGACATTCAGCTCAAACTCAATCCCCTGAAATGCAAGTTTCGAATTCTAGAAGTTACTTACGTCGGACATGTTTTCACAAGTGACGGTCTCAGACCAGACCCATCAAAGACTGCAGCAAACAACAAAATGCCAGTCCCTATTGACGTTGCGAGTCTACAAAGCATCCTTGGAATGGTCAACTACCTGGGGAAATTCATTCCCAACCTCAGCGACATATCTGCCCCCCTGCAAGAACTGACACACAAAGACGCTGCATGGTCCTGGTATCCGCAGCACCAAAGAGCCTTTTGACACTCAAATTGCAGCTGGCTAGCGCACCTACTCTCACCTGCTTTGCTTTGGAGTTACCAATAACGCTCACCTGCGATGCGTCCTAGTACGGACTTGGTGCTGCGTGCCTGCAGACCACTACAGATGGCAACTTCAAGTCTGTTTCTTACACCTCTCGCACACTAACTGACACTGAACAACGTTACACCCAGATCGAAAAAAAATTGCCCGCATTGGTTTTCGCCTGCACGAAATTCAACGACTTTATTTTTGGGTGGTCTGTCACTATAGAAACTGATCACCAGCCACTGGTCACTATTTTGAACAAACCCATACTGGGTTCCCCAGCCCAACGACTGATGTCTGGCCAAACCCATGCTCCCCTGCCTGTGTCCCAGCAGCTTTTGCAGCCACAAGTTCGCTCCCCGCCTGCAGTCCAGAAATAACCACAATTCAAGCGTGATACATAGAAATTTGTTTTTGACAAATCCAGTAAGGCTCTTAAACCTCTCGGCAGTGGACAAGTGGTTCGTCTCCAGACCTATGGCCGTCTGGGTCACATCTACAGCCCTGACAAAGAACCACGCCCTTATCTGGTTGAAGTGGACAGAGCCATTTGCAGACGCAATCATCAACATATCCTTCCAGTGAAGGAACCGTGTCCTGCTACTCCATATCCAGATGTCTCGCGTTCTGTATACTCCTGGTGCTGCTGCTCCACAAACCGTGCCCTGCTCCACAATCAGCAACCATTTCCACCGCGGCCTCCCCGCGGCGTTCGGCACCTAGCTCGCCTATCTCACCACCTCCCCGCCCCATCAGGTCCCCGGTCACTTTCCCCATTCACTCCCCGGTATCTTCTCCGGTGAAGGGAGATGAGGTGGATTTGTTATGCACAGGCGCCAGATGGGTTAGCAGGCCACCCATTAGATACGGTGATTTTGTGTTATTGTATTTTCAGGCCCTTTCGTCAAGTGCCAAGAGTGTTTCATTGTCATATGTCCCAGATAGAACAATTAAATTATTACTTGCAGCAGCACAACAGAATAAGTAAACATAGTACACCCTAAATAACATAATAAATGAGAGAGAGAAACTGAACGAGAGCTGCAGCAAGTAAGAATTTCATTGTTCTGTTGCCAGTACAATTAAACTCTCTTGGCAGCTGGTTACACATTATCTTTATTATAAAACTATGGAATGGGTAGAATTTTGTAGAAAGGTTTAATTAAATTTGTGAATAACAAACAAAGATATATTTCTAAGAAGCATCTACTTCAAAATTAATTTTAAGTGTTGATTGCCCAAATCAAACATACAGCACGTCTTTAAATACAAAAACCTTAAATAAATGAATCTTATGACATTTGAGCTCCAAATTCCATCTGCGTGCCTTATCGATAATGTGCTTTCTGATAAGTATACAAAAATGCAAAGCAAGTATTTCATTGTCCTCAGTGAAACCATTCACTGGTTTCTATGGTTCTGGGGCACATGACAACAAACTCCCTTGACTTGACTCTTGACTTGAAATGCTCATTGTAATCTATATTAACTCTTCTAATTCTTGATAGCTCTTCTGCTGGAGAAAATCTTTAAATCTGCCAGGCTGCTCGGCTGAATTTAGTTTAGTTTATAGTTTAGTTTGGTGGCACAGCATGGAAACAGGCCCTTTCCGCCCACCAAAGATCACCCATTCACTGGTTCTATGTTGTCCCAGTTTCACATCCTACACACTAGGGGAAAATAACACAGCCCAATTAACCTACAAACCTGCACGTTTTTGGAATGCGGGGGGGGGGGTAACCGGAGCACCCGGAGAAAAGCCGCGCGGTCACAGGGAGAACATACAAACTCCGTACAGACAATATCCATAGTCAGGATTGAACCCGGGACGCTGGCGCTGTAAATTACCTGTCCCACTTTCCCAAGTTACTCACGAATTCTCCCGAGTTTACACCTCGATTCAAACTCAGATAATTATGGTAATAGCCAGCCGTAGGTACTCGGGGCTATTTTTTTTTTTAACTCGTGGACATTTTTCAACATGCTGAAAAAACGTCCCAACTTACCTGATACCCCGAGTACCTACGGCTGGCGTTACGAGTCGCTACAAAATATCTACGGACTCCTATGGCCTCCTACGGACTCGCTACGGACATTTCTCCGAGTTTGAATCAAGGGGAAAACGCGGGAGAATTCACGAGTAACTCGGGAAAGTGGGACAGGCCCTTAAGGCAGCAACTCTATCGCTACACCGCTGTACCACCACTGTTGACATCTTGGTTCCTGCATGTTACTGACTCCCCTTAGATGATATTAAGCCGCCAGTCTAGGAGCAGCACAGTGGCGCAGTTGCTGCCTTACAGCGCCAGAAACCTAGGTTCGATCCTGACTAGGGTTGCGGTTGGTATGAAATTTGTACGTTCTCCCTGTGGGTTTTCTTTGGGTGCTCAGGGTTTCCTCCCATACTCCAAAGACAGGCAGGTTTGTAGGTTAATTGGTGTAGGTAAATGTATAGGATAGTGTATAGGATAGTGTTAGTGTACGGGGTGATTGCTGGTTCAAGCGGACTCAGAGAGTCGAAGAGCTTGTTTCAGCATTATGTCTCTAAAGTCTAAAGTCACAAAAAAAGTGGAAAACCTTTCATCCCAGAGACTTTTTAAATGTCCATATTTTTCACCAAGTTCAGCTGTGAACACAACTTCTTAACGTTTGACTATAAAAACTAAGCTAATCACTTACAAACGGGAAGAACACCACCTCATATTCCGTTTGGGTAGTTTACAACACAATGATATGACCACTGAAAGGCATAATGTGCTTGAGTAACTCAGCGGGTCAGGCAGCAATTCTGGAGAACATGGATGGGTGATGTTTCGGGCAGAGACCCTTCTTCAGACTAGAGCATTGACAAAACATTGAATTCTCCAATTTCAAGTAATTTCCCATCACTTTTCCCCTGTCCTCCCACCCCATTGATCACATATCTCCCACCACCCTAATCATCTTTCTTCTTTCCCTTCTGTAGACTCATCTCCCATCCCCAAGCCCCTCATTTCACTGTTATCCCTTTTTCTCCTCCCCTTGACACCTTTCACACATATCCCTCCTTCCTTTATATCTTACTTTTCCTCATCTCTCCTTACCGACACCCTTTTGCCTCCTTTTCACCTCTAGCTTTCGTCACTTACCCCACCCATCTGCCATTCCCCACAACTCACCTGTATCCACCTGCCAGGCTCTGCCCCAACCCAACATCCCTTTTCCAGCGTTTCCCCCCCTACTCCATCAGTCTGATGAAGAGTTCCAATCTGAAACGGCATCCGTCCACATCCTTCCAGATGCTGCCTGACCCACTGAGATCCTCCAGCACTTTGTGTTTTGCTGCAGAATCCAGCAACTGCAGTCGTTTGGATCTCCATTAAAATATATTGTCAGTTCCAGCTAACAATCTGATTTAAATATGCCTGACGCAAATAATTTGTCTGTTCTGCAATTCGGCCGACATAATAGCAAAGGAAACAGGAAGTTAACGTTTACTTGCTCTTTCCAAACACAGGGAGAAGTTGGGGAAACTCCCAGTGCCACAAAGAACACAATTCACAAATCGTTATGAAGCAGCATTATCACACATACTCTTCACTGGCCATTGAGTCAGAAACTTCCTTTTGGTCCAGATCTGAATCAGAGTGATACTTCAAAGCTATAATAATTAAGATTCACTGCAGCTGGCCTTTACAAAGAAAAGAATAAGCAAGTAATGTTATCTTCATCAGGTCCATTAAACAGTTTATCTTTACTCTGGTAGGACAGTTCCTGAGGAACATCATAGATAAAAAGATTTATCATTTACAGATTATTTTCCTGGAGCCCACACAGAGAAACCTTATGGCTAAAAAGGTGAATTGGTTTTTATTGATGGCGAATATTAAATCTTAAATCCAGAGCATTTATAGAGGATAGAGTCGCTCACATGCAGTTGCCTTTGTAATTACTTTCACATGCTGTGCTGTATTTTATAGTTATCAAGATGGTATTATCTCGATGAATATTTGAAAAGTGGACTGATGCAAGTTTGCCTTTGTAGACACTGCCAATGAGTTGAGGACCATTGCATCTGCAATTACTTTGAGTCTTGAAAATCTGCTAGTCTGGCATCAAATTCCAGAGCATGTCAGGTTGTCCAAAATGTGGAATGTGTACAATCCCAGTCATGTTTGTCAAGCATTACAAATGTTTCCCAGTCGACATATTGCTTTGAGGTGCAGTCGCTGGTCTGCTGGTAAATGCACCAGTCATTTACACGCTAAGACGCCCTGTAGACAAAGAAATGACTGGCCAGTTAATTTTTTTAGTGGTTTTGGTTGAGCAAGAAACATTGGTCATAAATTAATTTCCAGCAGTGAGTTTGTGAATTGAGACAAAATGTGAGTATTGCTGACAGATATGGCAGCAATATTTTAAAATCCTCTAACTTTGATAACATTTCATTTACCCTTCATCCCTCTCCATTCTCATCTCCATGTGTTTCTAGTTAACCAATAACAGTTTGAAATTCTCATCCTTATTGCCAAACCCCTTTACAACTTCACTTCCCCCTTTCTTCAGTTGAACAGTCCACCAAGGTATCTGCACCACTCCATTCTAACTTCACTCTTCCCGGATATTGTTCACTCCACAATGGTGGACATGCCTTCAAATTCCAAGATACCAGGTTCTGGAATTCCTTCAAAAAACCGATTTACCTTTTTCTTCATGAAAATACTCTTCAGACCTATTTTATGGACTAGATTTTATGGTCATCTGCTTTGTTTTCTCACCGAGTAATTTGATGTCAAATTTTGTTTAGTAATCTGTCTGGGCATATTTTACCAAGTTAAAATTTTCAATCTCCCCAGTCAGCTGTGAATTTTTTTTTAAAGCACTCGGAACTGAGACAAGACACTGCACACTCACTTCCAATGAAACCTCATGAGCGAGCCTGTGGAATGTGTGCCTTTGATGGCCGGAAATGTCTCCTCAGCCGCGAGCCAACTGCAATGTTTGCTTTCTCACGAGAAAAAAATATCCACTGAGTATTTATCCATTGAGAAAATAGAGTTTTCTCTGGAGCATCAGAGGCAGAGGGGAGACCTGGTAAAGGTTATATATTTACGAAAGGCATAGATAGGTGTGACAGCCAGAACCTTTCTTCGAGGGTAGAAATTTCATCGACTAGAGTAGGGGTCGGCAACCTGCGGCACACGTGCCGAATCCGGCCCATAACCCAAAATCACCCGGACCGGAGGCGTACTTTTTTTTTTCCTGAGGACTTCCATTTTCTGTATGCAACACAGCGGCTGACGACACCACGGCTCGTGTTGCATCAGCAGCTCAAAATATTATATAAGAGTGGCGCGTTTTCTCAATAATTCACTTGACCTGCGGCTGGCGCTATTGTACATTCTCCTCATCCACTGCTGCTCTTGCCATTGTTTGATTCTGCGGATTTGGGCGAGTGTTGAGTGATAACTGACTGATAAGCATGTACAGTTGCTTCATAGTGGTTCTTGTCTTCGTATCACTGTGTGAGTGTGTGAGCGTGTGTGAGTGCGTGAGTGCGTGAGTGTGTGAGTGTGTGACTGCGTGAGTGCGCGTGTGTGTCACTGACACCATCTCTCGTCCCACAGTCCATCAAATACATCAATTATCTGTGACAGGCAGTGACCACCTCCTCCTCCTTCACCACCACCTCCACGTTCATCCTCATCAGCATGAGGCAATACCACTAAATTACTAAAACCTCCTCTTTCTTCCTTCTCCACTTCTTTCTCTTCCAGAGAGAGAGAGAAAGAGAGAGAGAGATCCTTGTATTTATTTTTAATACTATTCTTCGGAGAGGGGCGAGGGTGGTTTCAATACCAGTGTCTCAAACAAACTGCTATGTTCAATAGGCATAATATTGCTTAAATATATAACCATGTCAAAGTTTTGTTCTTATGTATTATTATCTCAATTTATTAACTATGGCGATAGACGTGGCCCGCCATCCACTCACAGACATGTGTCCTGGCCCCTATGCAGAACAAGGTTGCCAACCCCTGGATTAGAGGGTACAGTTCTAAGGTGAAAGGGGCAAAATTTAAAGGAGATGTGAAGAACAATCTTTTTTTTTGAAACACAAAGAGTGATGAGTGCCTGGAACGCGCTGACAGAGGTGATGGAGGCAGATACAATAATGGTGTTTAAGAGTCTTTTAGCTAGGCAAATGGATATGCAGGAAATAGAAGGATATGGATCATGTGCAGACACATGAGATTAGTTGAACTTGGCATCATGTTCGGCTCCTTCATTGTGGGCCAAAGGTCCAGTTCCTGTGCTGTATTATGTAAGTAGACGTTGACAAAATGATTAAATAGCCTTGAATATAGTAGTGAGCATAGTTACAAATTGGCATGGTGGTACCACAACAGCTTAGATGCCGGATTCAATCATTCCACCCAAAGATGTTGCTTAACCCAGAGTTCTTGTGGCAGATTGTTTGCAACAAACAGCTAATAATGCCCGTTTCCTCATCATCTTTATCATCTTTACATTTTTGCATATCTTTCAATCATTGTCCTTTATCTTTCTACATCATCATCTACATCTCCCATTTCCCTTATCAATAACTAGTCTGAAGAAGGGTCTCGACCCGAAATGTACCCATTCCTTCTCTCCTGAGATGCTGCCTGTCCTGCTGTGTTACTCCAGCTTTATGGGTCAATCTACTTGTTTGCAATCCAGCAGCCTCGATTATCAATCCAGAGAACAAAAAGTGTTCAAATCCCACTGCAACTGATGTGAAATTTAGTGTTAATAGTCAGGAATACAAAAAGTGATTTGACCAGCATTAATGGATTGTACATAGAAAAATACTTTGCTCCGAGCCTAGTTTAATTTAATGCGACTGCAATCCCATCAAAGTGGTCGACTTTTAATATCTTCTGATGGAGCCATATGAGTCACACAATGAGGAGAAAGGGCAACAAGTGTTGGTACCCAGTCACAACCAGCTGCAGAAAAATTAATAAATGAAAAAAAAGGTTTTCCAGGAATATAAAAGAAAATTATCACATGGAAGAGATTGGAAGCTAGTAATTGCAGTATCAAGTGTGTTTAATTGTAATATGTACTAGCAACAGAACGATGACATTCTTACTTGCTGCTACAGGCCTGTTAACACAATAACACACAAATAAATAAAGCATATTCAATTATATGAATTAATAGCCACAATATTTGATAACCATAATAGTCCAAAACTGAAGTCTGTAGTGCAACCAAAACAATGTACTCAGAAGAACACAGTTGCTGACATTAGTCATAGTGTAATTGAGCGATACAGTGTGGAAACAGGCCCTTCAGCCCAATTTGCCCACACCGTCAACAATATCCCAGCTACACTAGTCCCACTTGCTTGCGCTTGGTCCATATCCCTCCAAACCTGTCCTATTCATGTACCTGTCTAACTGTTTTTTAAACAATTGGATAGTCCCAACTTCAATAGACAATAGACAATAGATGCAGGAGCAGGACATTCAGCCCTTTGTGCAAGCACTGCCATTCAATGTGATCATGGCTGATCATCCCCAAGCAATACCCCGTTCCTGCGTTCTCCCCATATCCCCTGACTCCACTATCTTTAAGAGCCATATCTAGCTCTCTTGAAAGTATCCAGAGAACCGGCAGAGAACTGGCAAAGAATTCCACAGACTCACAACTCTCAGTGTAAAAAAGTATTTCCTCATCTCCATTCTAAATGATTTACCCCTTATTCTTAAACGGTGGTCCCTGGTTCTGGACTCCCCCAACATCAGGAACATGTTTCCTGCCTCCAGCGTGTCCAAACCCTTAATAATCTTATATGTTTCAATAAGATATCCTCTCATCCTTCTAAACTCCAGAGTATACAAGCCCAGCCACTCCATTCTCTTAGCATTTGACAGCCCCGCCATCCCGGGAATTAACCTTGTAAACCTACGCTGCACTCCCTCAATAGCAATTATGTCCTTCCTCGAATTAGGGGACCAAAACTGCACACAATACTCCAGGTGTGGTCTCACTAGGGCACTATACAACTGCAGAAGGACCTCTTTGCTCCTATACTCAACTCCTCGTGTTATAAAGGCCAACATGCCATTCGCTTTCTTCACTACCTGCTGTACCTGCATGCTTACTTTAATTGACTGATGTACAAAGACCCCCAGATCCCGTGTACTTCCCCTTTTCCCAACTTGACACCATTTAGATAATAATCTGCCTTCCTGTTTTTGCTACCAAAGTGGATAACCTCACATTTATCCACAGTAAACTGCATCTGCCATGCATCTGCCCACTCACCCAACCTGTCCAAGTCACCCTGCATTCTCATAGCATCCTCCTCATAGTTCACACTACCACCCAGCCTTACGGTACCCCACTAGTCACTGCCTGCCATTCTGAAAGGGACCCGTTAATCCCTACTCTTTGTTTCCTGTCTGCCAACCAATTTTCTATCCATGTCAGCACTCTACCCCCAATACCACATGCCCTAAATTTGCCCACTAATCTCCTATGTGGGACCTTATCAAATGCTTTATGAAAGTCCAGGTACACTACATCCACTGGCTCTCCCTTGTCCATTTTCCTAGTTACATCCTCAAAAAATTCCAGAAGATTAGCCAAGCATGATTTCCCCTTCGTAAATCCATGCTGACTAATCCATGCTGACCCATCCTGTTACTGCTATCCAAGAGCCTGTTATCCAAGATATAGTCCATCGGTGCTGGACTATATCAAGTTCTGCATCGGAAATGTGACTGTAGACAAAAACATACGGGTTTTCCCAAACCAGAAACCCTGGATGTCCAGCCAGGTCCGCACACTCCTCAGAGCCCGCGATGCTGCCTTCGGGTCAGGTGACAGAGCTCTGTACAGGGCTGCTCGAGCCGATCTGAAAAGTGGTATTAAAAAAGCCAAGGCGGACCATAAGAGGAGCATAGAGTCCCACTTGTCCAGCAACAATACACGGGAGGTATGGCGGGGCATACAGGACATTACCAACTACAGAGGCTGTGCCACAAAGTCAGAAGACCTGAGTGCGCCGCTGGCAGAAAAGCTAAATTGCTTCTTCTCCCGCTTTGAAACATCACAACAGCAGCACTCACCTGCTACAGCCCTGTTTCCACCCTCACCTGGCTCCTGTACTGCTCCACTCACTGTCAGGGAGCACAATGTCAGACGGGTGCTCCTGGCAGTGAACCCGAAGAAGGCTACCGGCCCAGATGGAGTACCTGGTAAGGTGCTCAAAGCGTGCGCCCACCAGCTCACTGCCATCTTCACCAGAATTTTCAACCTCTCCCTGGCCCAGGCAGTTATTCCGTCCTGCCTAAAATCAGCCACAATCGTCCCTGTGCCGAAGAAGTCTCCCATCACCAGCCTTAATGACTACCGTCCTGTGGCTCTCACTCCGGTAATCACGAAGTGCTTCGAGAGATTGGTCCTCCAGCACATCAAGGACTGTCTACCACCAGACTTCGACCCCCACCAATTCGCCTATCGCCAAAACAGATCCACAGAAGACGCCATTACCGTAGCTCTCCACTCTGTGCTGAGCCATCTGGAGCAGGGGCAGAGCTACGTCCGGATGCTCTTTGTGGATATTAGTTCAGCCTTTAATACAATCATTCCGGACATTCTCATTGGTAAACTGGTCACTCTCGGCCTCCCCACTCTCACATGTGCCTGGATAAAGGATTTCCTCACCAACCGGCCCCAGACTGTGAGACTCGGCCCCCACCTCTCCTCCACTCGCAGGTTGAGTACCGGTTCCCCACAGGGCTGTGTGCTAAGCCCCCTCTTATACTGTCTCTACACCTACGACTGTAGTCCGGCCCACAACAACAACCGCATCGTCAAATTTGCTGACGTCACTACTGTGGTCGGACTTATTTCAAAGGGAGACGAGGCAGCCTACAGAGAGGAAGTCCTGAAGTTGACAACCTGGTGCTCAGAAAGCAATCTGGCTCTGAACACCAGGAAAACAAAAGAGCTCATTGTCGACTTCAGGAGGCACAGCACCGACTTAGCCCCCCTACACATCAACGGCGAGTGTGTGGAGAGGGTCAACACCTTCCGGTTTCTCGGCGTCCATATCGCTGCTGATATCTCCTGGACGGGCAACACGACAGCGGTCATCAAGAAGGCTCAGCAGCGGCTGCACTTCCTGAGGGTCCTCAGGAAGCACAACCTGGACTCTAACCTGCTGCTGACCTTCTACCGCTCGTCCATCGAGAGCCTGCTGACATACTGCATTACAGCATGGTATGGCAGCTGCACCATGGCAGACAGGGAGAGGCTTCAGAGGGTAACTAGGACAGTGCAGAGGATCATTGGCTGCCCTCTCCCCTCCCTGATGGACATCTACACCTCCCGCTGCCTTAGCAGGGCAAAGAAGATCATCAAAGACAGCTCCCATCCTGCGTTTGGACTGCTCGACCTGCTGCCCTCTGGAAGGCACTATAGGTGCATCAAATCCAGGACAAATAGACTCAGGAATAGTTGCTTTCCGAGAATTATAACTACTATTAATTCTAATTCACACATGCACTGATTTCACTGCCCAACACCACGGACTTCCATCTGTATATATGTATATATGTATGTAGCGCCGCAGAAATTGTGCACCTATTCCCCCCCCCCCCATCCTCCCTTCTGTTTTTTTGTTTTTTCTGTTTTTTGTTGTTTTTTGTGCTAAATTGTATGTACGCACTGAGTACGAGCAGCTTTCACTTTCACTGTACATGTATAGTGACAATAAATGGCATATCTGTATCTGTTACTGCTATCTTTAAGAGCTCTATCTAACTCTCTCTTGAAAGCATCCAGAGAATCAATGGGAGTGAAAAATTATCTGAAGATATTTAGATAAGTTTACGAACATTTAAACATTTAAATATCTTCACATGATTCTTTACTCTCATCGATTCTCTGGAACCAGTGCTCCTGCAATTTCAAACAGTGCTCCTGCAATATCCACTCTAGTTTCCCACAATGTCCTTGTATATATCTGATAATGCCCTGGAGATTTGTCTTCCTTCAACTACCTCCTCTGGCAGCTTGTTCCATACACCCACCATGCTTTGTGTGAAAACATCACAACTTGGATTCTTATCAAATCTTTTCGCCTTCACCTTGAACCTATGTCCTCTGGTTATCAATTCCCCATACTCTGGGCAAAAGACTGTGCATCTACCCGATCTATTCATCTCATGATTTAGTATATCTCTATAAAATCTCCCCTCATCCTCCTGCGCTCCAAGGAATAGAGACCCAGCCTGCTCGACCTCTTCCTATAGCTCACACCCTCTAGTCCTGGCAACATCCTTGCAAATCTTTTCTGAACCCTTTTAAGCTTGACAATATCTTTCCTATAACATGGTGCCCAGAACTGAACACAATATTCTAAATGCGATCTCACCAACGTCTTATACAACTGCAACATGACCTCCCAACTTCAATACTCGATACTCCTACTGATGAAGGCCAAAGTGCCAAAAGCCTCTTTGACCACCTTATCTACCTGCGACTAGACCTACAAGGAACCATGCACCTGTACTCCTAGATCCCTCTGCTCTACAACACTACCCAGAGGCCTACCATTTGCTGTGTAGGTCCTGCCCTTGTTCAACGTCCTAAAATGCAACACCTCACACTTCTCTGTATTAAATTCCATCAATCATTCCTCCGCCCACCTGGCCAATCGATCCTGAATCTGCTGCAGGTGGGGCTGGCGGTGGGGACGGCTTCAGGCAGGGCCTGGTGGAATGGGGAGGGGGAGGGGGAGGTGGGGATGGTGAGGGCGGAGCACCCTGCAGCTGGTGACATGACGGTGGGGGGGGGGTGGGGGGGGGGGGGCTTGTCCTGCAGTGGGGGTGGGGGATGGCATCAGGAGGGGGCTGTCCCCACCAGGCCGGGGGAGCGTCCTACAGTGCCATGGCAGCCCTCCCCACCAGTCCCCGACAGGCTCCTCCTGAAACCATCCCCCTCCCCCTGCAGCATGATGCTCCCCCCTTACCCCACCGGCCCCCGACAGCCCCTGCCTGAAACCATGCCCCTAACCCGGCTGCAGGCGCTCCACCCACCGGCCCCCGCCTGAAGCCATCCCTCTACCACGGCTGCAGAATGCAACAAGAGACGCGCAACAAGAAAGAATGGACTGAATAAATCTCATCATTAATGTTTAAATTGTTGCTATATTTTAAGAGTTATTCACATTTTAAGCTTTAATAAATCTCTTTTCCACTTGCCGTGCCCGTCAGCTGCGCCTGAGCAGTAATACCTGCATGTTCTACGTCACAATGGGGACCCAATGGGCATGAATGGCTGCGCCGCCAGAGAGCCGCTAAAAGTGGATGGGGGGGAATTGAGGGGGATGGAGTGAGTGTGTGGGGGGGGGGGGGGGAGGGGGCAAGGGGCGGAGTGGTGAGGGGAGGAGGAGGGGGATCAGGGGCTTCACAACAGGAACCCGTCAGCCAGGCCTGTGCAGTTAGGGGACTATGTGGTGGAACATTGCATTGGGGAACGGGTTGTGTTGGGGGATTGGGTGAGTGGTGGAATATTGCGTTGGGGAATGGGTTGCGTTGGGGGGAACGGGTGAGTGGTGGAATATTGCGTTGGGGAATGGGTTGCTATGGGGGAATGGGGGAGTGGAATATTGCGTTGGGGAATGGGTTGCGTTGGGGGGATGAGTGGTTATTGCGTTGGGGAATGGGTTGCATTGGGGGAATGGGTGAGTGGTGGAATATTGCGTTGGGGAATGGGTTGCTTTGGGGGAATGGGGGAGTGGTGGAATATTGCGTTGGGGAATGGGTTGCCTTGTGGGAACAAGCCTCCCGTGTGACTGAGACCCAACGCGTCCCACTTAGTCTAGTGTATTTATAAAATCTTTTGAGATTGTCCTTAATGCTACCTCCCAGAGCTATCTCCTGGCCCCCTTTTGTCCTTCTGATTTACTTTCTTAGTTTATTCCATAGTTCCCAAAACTCTTCCAGGGATGCACTTGATCCCAGCTGCCCATACCTGTCCCATACATCCTTCTTGTTTTTGACTAACGTCTCAATTTCCCTCATCAGCTAAGCTTCCTTACGTTTGCCTGCTTTGCCCTTCACTCTAACAGGTACATATCCTGAGCTTTCTTCAGTACACTTTTAAAAACATCCCACTTGGCCGATGTTCCTTTCCCCTCAAATAACCTGCTCCAGTCAACTTGAGTGAGACATTCTCTCATACCCTCAAAGTTGGCCTTGCCCCAGTTGAGCATTTTAACACGTGGACTGTCTCCGTTGCTATCCATAACTATCTTAAACCTAATCAAACTGTGGTCACTGGTCCCAAAAGGCTCCTAAACACACTTCATTAACTTGCCCTTCACAATTTCCCAATACTAGGTGCCCTCTCAGGTGTTGTGCAATGCTAAGGAACCTGATGGTTGTTGGGAAGAAGCTGTTCCATGAAACTGGTAATCACAGTGTTCAGGCTTCTGTGCCACTTCCTCATAGCAAGTAGTGAGGTAGGAGTATGGCCAGGGTGGTGTTGGTCTTTGATGATATTGGCCACATTTTTGAGGTATCCCCTCAATGGTGGAGGGATCAATAAAAGGAGATTGATTCAGCACTAGAAGACTGATAGGCAGTATTATCAAGCATGAAGCTGGGAAACATTGCATAAGTTTAGTTTAGTTTAGAGCTGCAGCACAGAGACAGGCCCTTCGACCCACCGAGGCTGTGCCAACCAATGATCCGTGAACACTCTCACTATCCTACACACACTAGGAACAATTTTACCAAGCCAATTCACCTACAAACCTGCACGTCTTTGGAGTGTGGGATGAAAGCAAAGCTCCTGGAGAAAGCCCACGCAGGTCACAGGGAGAATGTACAAACTCCCTATAGACAGTACCATTAGTCAGGATCAAACCGGGGTCTCTATCACTGTGCCACCGTGGCACCCATAGATGAGGGTCTGAGGGGAAGAGGTGCATTCTAAGAGATTTGACAAAACATCAGTAAATGGGCCGACCGAGAGAATTCAATAGTCAATATTTCAGTTCCGTTGAAGAGAGTATTCTATGCACCACACACCTCTTGTCAGAGTAACACCAGTCTACATAACAGAACTTATAAAGTGCAGGTAATGTTCTCCAACCCAACTACCATCATTGCTCTTTTTATGTAAAGAATTTCCACCAGATTCGGTGTGTGTGAAATCATATATCTAAATGATATATATATAATGCCATACAGAATATTTAGAACAGCAGTATTAAGTGTCAAGAGTCCTATTGGAACAGACAGCAGATTAAAATTACTTGGATTAGAGGGAAATAGCTACAAAGAGAGGTTGGACAAACTTGGATGGTTTTCTCTGCAACGCCGTAGGCTGAAGGGAGGCCTAATAGAAGTATATAAAATAATGAGGCATAGATAGGGTAGAGAGCAAAAACATTTTTCCCAATTATCAAAAGACCAGAGGGCATAGCTGTAAGGGCCTGCCCCACTTACGCGACTTTTTGGGCAACTCCTGGCACCTGTCATAGGTCCCCGAAAATGTTCAACATGATGAAAATTCAGCGGCGACCAGAAAGATGCTAGGACCCTTTGGGTGACTAGGAGACTACTCACGACCATACAGGCGACACCCTGGCGACATGTCACGGTTATCGCCTATATGGTCGTGAGTAGTCTCCTAGTCACCCAAAGGGTCCTAGCGCCTTTCTGATCGCCGCTGAATTTTCAACATGTTGAAAATATTCGGCGACCTATGATGGATGCCAAAGGTCGCCGAAGAAGTCGCGTAAGTGGGTCAGGCCCTTTACAGACACAAAACAGGCACAAAACAGGCTGCCATGGATGGTGGTTGAGGCAGATGTGAATGTGGCATTTAAGAGGCTTTTGGGCACTTGGATATGCAGGGAATAGATGACATGCAGCAGAGGAGATGAGCTATTGTGGCACCATGTTCGGCACAGACATTGTGGGCCGAAGAGTCTGCTCCTATGTTGCACTGTTCAATGCTCTAAATGTATTCACAAATTAAGCATAAATGATGTAATTAGTAATTTTATAAAATGGGATGTTCCCATTAGTAACCCCAAAAAGTCAGAAACAATTAGAGACAGCTACAGAATGACATTCCTTTCATCCCTCCTCTATCAACAGGTGGCTTTCTGAAACTGAGTGAACCACTCATGTGAATTTTTGCTTTCCCATAACGTAATGGGAGGCCAAGTCTCTGGAACAAGTCCATTTACCTCATGTCATAACCGCAGAAGAGGCAGGCTGCTGAATGTTTAGATTTGCGCGAGTCGGCTGCGTCCCTGTGTGCATTTTACGGAGGGAAGGTTTTGTGATGTGTGCCAGGACTTACTGCGAGATCAAAGCTTGGAGCGGCTCGTAATGAAACAAGATGGTAAAGCCCAGAGAATAAAGGAAACAAAGGAAATGTTTAGCAGATAAGGATCTGTCTCTGAAATGACATTCATCCAGACCAGATCCGGTGGAGAAGTTAAATCTAAAGTTCATGGACAATAATTCAAAGGGATCACATCCAAAGTTTTATTAATCTCCATTACACTGCTACTCTGCTGCTGGAGCCACCATCTTACATATTTGATGGATATAAATTATGTTCAATAAAATATAACACTATTTAGTACAAGCATCTGCAGATGCATTTCAACCACACATACTTTTTCTGAGCAGATTAAATTTATTGAAACAAAGAGCAATTTTTTTTGACTAGCAGGATGTAGCATTTAACGATATAACCAATGCCAGAGAGAACAGCTACAATTAACACTTAAACTGCAGGGCGTAATTGTCAATCTGCATCATGCTGCAGTGTGTGTTCTAAAAAAGATCCTAAATAGATTTGAATATATTAGTAAAGAAATCCATCCAGATCATAAAAAGCAATCTGCAGCGATGATTTGATAATTCAAACCACAAGTTTTCAAAATGTTTATGTAGATAGCAACACATGTGTGAATTTCAGCCAGCGTTAGAGTAATAAGAAACAGGTTAACAACCCACAGCAAACAATTTATGTCTCATTTAAAGAAATCGCACAGAACTCCTGTTAAAATTGAATCAATTCCTGCACAAAACATTTCCCCCCGTCGCCCATCCCCCACCCCATTGAGAGCTGGTTCAAGATCACGTTGAGTTACAGGAAGGAAAATAATCACCCCAAATCCTTGCATATTTATATTTATAAAGTTCACAATAAAAGTGAATACAGTACATTATTCTCATGCAGGGCAAACTGTTGAATCAAGCCATCCACGATGTAGCTATTAGTAAAGATGTTTTAAAAAAAGTTGTGAAGGGAATGGCAAGATCAAAATGCTTTGAATTCTAAACATTTTTGGAAATATTTTTCTGCTGGATATGTGTCAGAGCTAATAACCAGAAGACTTAGTTAAAGGCCTGCTTGAAACCAACCTGGCTCAGTGGGTCAGGCAGCATCTCTGGAGGACATGGATAAGTGACTCATGTCAGGACCCTCTTTAGACCCAGCCCTGACCCAAAATGTCAGAAGGCCATGGAGATATCTTGTAGAGGTGCATAGAATCATGAGGGGAATAGACAGGGTGAATGCACAGAATCTTTTTCCCAGGGTAGTGGAATCTTGAAGTGAGAGGGGCAATTTTTGCACACAGAAGGTGGATGTGGCTGTCAGATGAGGTAGTCCAGGCAGGTACTATTGCAACATTTAAGACATTTGGCAAGTAGATGGATAGGAAAGGTTTGCAGGATTGCGACCCAAACGCTACCTTGGTCGGCATGAACGAGTTATGACCATTGAACACTTTTGACTAGAAGGACAAATCCTGGACATCAGCCTTTCATTGGAGTCACTCACAAGGGATTTCTCCAAAACTGTTACCATTCCACGATTCTGAGATCTGGTAGAACACTGACAAAATTCTTGTTGCATAATGTAAACAATTCTTAGAGCAAGATCCTGCAAGAAGGCACAAGGAAACTCTTGGATCATATATGACATGTCGAATTAAATCAGATTTTTAGACCAAATTAGTTTCAGGAACTTCTGATTTTGATATGATTTCTGCAGACAATAATCTTTTCCATTGCATCAGCCAGATACCAAACACATCACATATCATTTTGTACCAAATATCCATAATGGTTATTTCATAGTTTATTTTTAGAAGTTGATTCAGTGGTACTGACGTGGTGTACTTAGAATACACGGAAGCACATTATAAAAACAATTTTTAAACATTTGAAGGGGTAGCAGTAACACAACTTTGGCAAACCCTCCTTTGGTTTGGAAGGGCAACAAACTGTACATCATTATGATATATGCTTGTGGCAGTCATGAATACCACTATAACTTGTATCTCTTATGTCACTATAATTTAGAGTTATATAGTCATACAGCATGGATACAGGCCCTTCGGTCAAACTCATCCATGCCGACCAAAAAAACCCATCTAAGCCAGTCCCATATCCCCCTAAACCTTCCCTATCCATGTACCTGTCCAAAAATTATTTTACACCTTGCCTCAACTATTGCCTCAGGCAACTCATTCCAAATATCCACCACTCTGTGTAAAAAGGTTGTCCCTCAGGTTCCTATTGTCTTTCTCTCACCTTTGATCATCCTACCACCCTATCCATTCTCCTCATAATTGTATACACCTCTATCAGATCACTCCTCAGCCTCCCGTGTCCAAGGAATCAGGATGTTGGTGAGGCCACACTTGGAGTACCATGTTCAGTTTTGCTCACCCTGCTATAGGAAGGGTGCATTAAGCTGGAAAGGGTGCGGAGATTTACAAGGGTTTTGCCAGGACTCAAAAGCCTGAGCTTTACGAGAGGCTGGGCAAATCCCTCGCTAGAGCTCAGGCCCTCACATTCTCTCAAATCTCTGCACTCTTTCCAGCTTAATGGCATCCTTCCTATAGCAGGGTGTCCAAAACCAAACATAGTACACTGAGTGTGACCTCACCAACATATTGTACAACAAATACCTATCACTACAATTTGTTTATTAAAAATAAAGTTGTGCCAAGTATTTTTCCAGAAGATACTGCCTTTTAATGCATAAACAAGGAAAAGCCATTCAGCCAAATTACAGTGCATTATTTTTGAGTTAAGCAACGGATCTGAGTGTTGCCTATTCCTAGTACAATGCTCCACCATTGCATATTACTTATGCTATCTGTATTAAAAAAGGTTTCATGTCATCACTCTTCCAGACAACAACAAATTGTTACATTGAGTGTGACAAATAGATTTTGTAAGGACAAAATAAAATACTGGAAGAATTCAGTGGTTCAGGCCAAGAGCGGAACTCGCTATCAAAACATGGAGGGGACCGGAGGCACAATTATTTTGCGGCAATGCGCGTATAGGGTGATTTCACCAAATGTCAAATGAGCGTAGATCCCCCCTCACGTGACCGAAAATTTTAACTGGAGGACATATGTAACTTCGGTACATGTTAGTGAATGGGGAAACATGCACTTTCACACCCGTTAAAAACATGGAAAACGGCCGATTTTTGAGCTGTTAATAATGCCTTACTTTTGATGAAATTCAGCGAGCAAACGCGATAATTCCCGATATTTTGGATCTTTAAATCTCCACGGCAAATGTCGGCTGTTCACTTCCGCTGTTTTCCACCTTCAGTTCCCTCTTGTAATTACCTTACTTTCTATCTTTTTTTTTGCCTGAAAATTTAGGTCGCTGTGCTTCACGGTCACCCCGACTAGCACAGAACATTTCAGCAAAAAAATCGTCCGTTTTCCATGTTTTTAACGGGTGTGAATGTGTGTGTTTCCCCATTCACTAACATGTACCGAAGTTACATATGTCCTCCAGTTAAAATTTTCGGTCACGTGAGGGGGGACCTACGCTCATTTGACATTTGGTGAAATCACCCTATGCGTGCGCACACACACACACACACACACACACACACACACACACACACACACACACACACACACACGCGCGTGATGCTTCGGAGACTCAATCCAGTACTAAACACAGCTCAATCCTGCCTGTCTCACCGGGTTAACTACAGCCCTGTCTGGACTCACGGGATACCAGTGCTGCTTCTCCACGCTGGCCATATTTCCTGCAAGTCTAGGAAGGGCTGTAGGCTCACCTGGAGGGACAGGCAGAGTTAGCTGGGTTTAGCGTAGCTTCATTGCGCTGGCTGTGGGCCTGGGAGCACCGCGTGCGTCTGACTCCCGACCAAAGATCCTATAGCGGATGATCTTTGCTGCCGACCTCTCTGGCCACCCGCGGGGGTACTCGGGTGGGGACAGGACAGCGCCGGAGAGCCAGCCGGGATCGATCCTGGCTGCGGATGAAGCGCAGATCTGTGCCACATCTCCCTCCTCCAATCACCGCACTCTACCCTCAGTCCCCCCCCCCCCCACTTCGCCCTCCTCCAATCATCGCACTGAATTATCATGGTCCCGCCCCCATTGCCTGCTTACCGACGTCTCTCTCTTTTCCAATCGGCGCCCACGATCATCAGTCGCACCCCCACTGAAAGCGGAGATTTCACCGGGTTTTAAAACCGGATTACAAAAACTTGGGGGGATGTCCCCCACCTCTCAAAACATGGGGGGGGGGGGAACATGTCCCCTCTGGCCCCTCCGGGTTTTCTGCCCCTGGTTCAGGCAGTGTCTGTGGAGGCCATAGACAGCCGACGTTTCAGATTCTGACCCATCAGATTCACTACTAGAGCCACGAGTCTTTCCTCAGTACTTGCCTTCACTGACATATTGTCCCATGTGGCTTCCAGAGTTTGAAGAAGCGGCATAATCCAGCACTGCTTGTTGCTCAAGATCTGCAGTCATCTATGTTTCCGTTTTACAGCTTTGTGATGAAATCTCCTTAAAGTATGCCTACTTTGAAGAAGTTCTCTTCTGGGCGTTCTGTGAGACCACCCCTCACTACTGCCCCTCTGTGAATCCTGCTCTCCTAGGCTTTGTCCTCCCCCACTCTCTTTTCCAGCTTCCTCTCTCCTCCTCCATCAGTTTGAAGAAGCATGCCGACCTGAAACGTCCCTTCCCCCACAGATGCTGCCTTACCCACTGAGTTCCACCAGCACTTTGTGTTTTGCTCACGATTCCAGCATCTACAATTCCTTTTGTGTTCATTTTAGGAGAGGAATATCCCAACAGGGAAAAAACACATAATGAAATTGAAAACTATGGTTGAAATTTGCCATTTTCCTAATTTTTATTTCAACAACAACTTTTCACCAGCTTGAAGCTGTGTCTTGACTGATATTTGTTTTACAAGTAATATTCTGCTTGTTCTTTTTGTATATTTCAAGGGCATCAATAAAGTGACCTCTGGAGACTAGGTGGATGGAAATACACTGGGTGTTGTGTGACCATATTACACAGGTTTAGAAGCAGATATGTGGGCAAGTTTTTGTTTGCCCATAGGGTGGTGGTGAAGGCAGATATGATGGTAGAGTTTAAGATGCTTTTAGATAGGCACATGGATATACAGGGAATGGATCATATGCAGGTGTAGGTTAACTTCATTTGGTATCATGTTAGAACCAGACACTGGAGGATCAAGAGTGGCCTTACAGAAGTATATAAAATCATGGGGGGGGGGGGCATACTTAAGGGTCATAGTTTTTTTTTCCCCCCAGGGTAGAGGATTCGGGTGTGGAACAGTGGTGCAGTGGTAGAGTTGCTGCCTCACAGCTTCAGAGACCCGGGTTCGATCCCAACTACGGGTGCCGTCTGTATGGAGTTTGTACGTTCTCCCTGTGACCACGCTGGTTTTCCCCGGGTGCTCCGGTTTCCTCCCACACTCCAAAGTCGTACAGGTTTGTAGGTTAATTGGCTTCTGTAAATTGTCCCTAGTGTGTAGGATAGTGCCAGTGTATGTGGTGATTGCTGGTCAGTGTGGACTGGGTGGGCCGAAGGCCTGTTTCCATGCTGTATCTCTAAAGTCTAAAGTAAAGCCTAAATAGTCTGAGAATAGAAGGTGTAGGTTTAAGATGAGAGTGAAACATGAGGGGAATATTTTCCCACACAGGTGGTGATGGATAATAGAACAAGCTACCATAGGAAGTGATAGAGGTAGTGATAGATGTATTTTTAAAATACATTCACCCAGGTAAATGGAAAGGCTTGGATGGATATGGGGGCAAACACAGGTAAATTGAAATAGATCAGAGAGACAAAATTTGGATCGAATGGCCCATTTCCGTGGTGCATAACTCCACAAGTTAGCATAGACGCAGGCGGCACAGTGGCACAGCGCTAGATCTGCTGCCTCACAGCTCCAGAGACCCAAGTTCAATCCCGGCTACTGGATTCTGCTGTCCATGCAGAAGTTTGTACATCCTTCCAGTGACCTCATGGGTTCTCACTGTGTGCTCATGTTTCCTCCAACATTCCAAAGACTCAGTGGGCCAAAGGACCTGTTTCCACGCTGCATCTCTAAAACCAACTCCAAGACTCAAAATCATTTTTAAACCTTCCAAGCATCATTCTTTAATGCAGATTGCAACTAAATCAAGTTAACAATTGTTTGCCGTTTTGCTTTAAAGTACAATGGATGCATTAACAAGGTTATTTATGAAGGAGTCAAACCTTGAAAATTATCTGTACTGCAGCTGCCTGATGAACTACTATGGTCCCACTAACACTGAGAATGGAGCACTCCAGAATACTTAAAAATAAAACCAGCTCATTGCATTTCTAGTTGAGCAGAGATAGCTACTCAAGACAGAAAGAACAGAAAACTAATGACTGACCTGGATATTTTCTGAGCACCAAGTGATGACAGAAATACACAACTACTGAATGACCCCTCACAGTTTTCTCACATTGCTAAATATATCATGCACAATGCATTCTTTGTTGAGTGTTTATAAATGAAACCTGCAGTAATTTGGCAGCAATTGACGTCCTTCTTGTCTCCTAATCAGTTCAATCAAACGCAGCAGTTTAGAAGAAGCTGGGAAATCATTAATGGAGCACACCTGTTTGGTGGAATCGTGTAAAGAAATTGAGTGAGTTTTTGTTCCTTCAACAGGTGAAAGTCTTCCAAAAATGGTACATTCAAAAAAGATAGAAAGTTCCCAGACAAAATAAAAGCTAGATTTCTCTCACCGTCCCACTCCTTGCTGCTCCTCTGTACACTCATCTCACATCCCAGTCCCCTGTTTCCCCTTTTCTGCTCTTTCCCCTCCCTTCCCTTTCCCTCCCCTCCCACTGGCTTTACATCTCACATCCTCCAATTATCTGATATTTTTTGTCTCCTTTTCACTTCTAGCCTTTGTCACTTACTCCAGACATCTGCCAATTTCCCCTCCCCCTTCACCTGTGTCCACCTATCACTCACCAGGCTTTGCCCGAACCTCTTTTCCAGCTTTCTCTCCCCTACGCCATGAAGAAGGGTCCCAACCGGAAATGATATCTGTCCATTCCGTCCACAGATGCTGCCTGACCCGCTGAGTTCCTCTTGCACTTTGTTTTTCATTTAAATCCGCCTCCATTATTCTTCACTTTGTTCTTTGCCCAAAATTCTAGCACCTACATGCAGTTCCTCGTGTCTCCAGATATGATATAGATATTTGGGGCTGATATACAAAATTTTCCATCATAAATTATTAATAAAATAAATTTATATTCAGACATATTTACCTGACACAGGTCTAAAATATCCCCTGCATTGACATAGGTTAGGCATATCGCATACATTTCACAGGTCTCTCTAAATAATGTGATTACTTTGTCAAGGACTAGAGGGCATAGCTTTAAGGTGAGAGGGAAAAGTTTAAGGGGGATGTGCGGGTCATTGGCATTGGCAATATCTTTTTTTTAAAATAATCAATGCCTAGAATTAAGTTCTAAAATACATGTGGATTGAATTGGCTCATGGAAGGTTTCATATTCATTGATGTACAAGTGAGTTTGTGACGTATATTAAATTTGGAAAAGCATAGAAAGTGTAGATGGCCAGAACCCTTTTCCCAGGGCGGAAATATCAAAGACTAGAGGCCATAGTTTTAAGGTGAGAGGGGCAAATTTTAAAGGAAAAGTGCGAGGCAAGTTTGTTTTTTTCCACAGACCATGGGGGGTGTCTGGAACACTCTGCCGGGGGTTGTGGGGCAGAAAAAATAGCTTTTTAAGAGACTGTTATGTAGGCACATGGATATGTAGGGAAAAGGGGGAATATGGACCACGTGCAGGCAGGTGGGGGGTTGGTTTAACTTAGCATCATGTTCTGCACATACATTATGGGCCAAAAGGCCTGTCCCAGTGCCTTCCTGTCCCATCTTCTACGTTCCATGTACTTAAAAAAACATAAGTAAAAGTCACATTTACATTAAACTATCACAATCATGAATCAAAAGCTGTACAACCAATATTGTAAATCAATGCAATCCATAAGGTCCAATCCATGCTTGTTCCCTTCAGAGACTTAAGACGTAAATGTGGCGCAGTGACCCAGCTGGTAGAGCAGCTGCCGCCCAGCGCCAGAGACTCGGGTTCAATCCTGACCTCACCTGTGTAGAGTTTGTATGTTCTTCATGCATGGGCTACCTCCAGGTGCTCAGGTTTCCTCCCATACCCCAAGGACTTGTGAATTTGTGAACTGACTTCTGTAGATTGTCACTTGCGGGTAGGGAGTGGATGCGAATGTGGGATAACGTGGAACTGGTGTGAACATATGAATGGCCAGCATGGACTCGGTGGGCCAAAGGGCCTTTTTCCCTCCACTGTATCTCTAAATTAAACTAAACATTGTAATCACCGCGCGTCTCTGTCATTGCCAACTTTTGTCCTTGTTGTCGCATCTCAGTGCAGAGTCTCGTCAAGTAATCCACATACTGTAACCCTGCCTTTTTGATCTACGTGGAATAGAAGGCTTATCATCTGCTCTGAGTGCAGTCTTCAAAGATAGTAGCAAACATTCATGGTATCTAACGAACGAAAGGTTTGAGAGCACATGTCATACTTCAAAGTATCAAAAGTATATTTAAAAGAAAGCAGACATTCCATGTTTCTTTAGACCTGGAGCTGGGGATTTACAAGCATGTTTTAATTTGTAACTTCCTTTGCCAAACAGTAATTAAACGTGATTGGATTTCTCTGTATTTGCTTAAAGGAAAGACTTTGTCGTCTTAAAGTGACAGGACTATTTCAACCCAGCTATGTTTTACCAGCAAAAACCACACTGTGTACTTTAGGGTAAAGGTGGAAATGACTCTCAACACAGGGGCAGCATCTGAATGAACGTGGCACTACGGTGTCATGGGTAGGGCTGCAATCAGTGATGTTCAGGGTAATAACACACCAGAGTTATAGCTGCAGAACACACAACATGGAACAATACAGCACAGGAATATGCCCTTCCGCCCATAATGTCTGTGCCAAACGTAATACCAAAAAATCTAATCTCCTCTGCCTGCTTGTGATATATATCCCTCCATTTCCTGCATAGTTATGTGCCTATCTAAAAGTCTTTTAAATGCCTCTATCATATCTACTGCCATCACCAACCCTGGCAACATGTTCCAGGCTCACTGTGTAAACAACTTGCCCTTAGACTTTTCCCCTCCCACCTCAAAGCTGTGCCTTCTAGCACTTGATATCTCCATTCTGTGAAAAAGGTTCTGATTGTCTACCCTATCTATGTCTTTCATCATGTTATATATATCCATCAGATCTTCCCTCAACTTCCGACGCTCCAGAGGAAACAATCGAAGATTGTCCAACTTCTCCTTGAATCTAATACCGCCTAATCATACACCGTATCTTCTTCTGCACAAGCTATGATTTGGGCAAAGATCTTACGCACAGAATCCCATTGCCAGATCAGGACAGCATCCACAAGACTATTTCCCTTTTATCCCCCCCCACCTTCCGCTCCCCCTTCCTCTGGCTTTTCATTTCACTCCCCTTCTTCTCTCCTTATCTGATACCCTTTTGTCCCCTTTTCAACTTTAGCCTTTGTCACTTACTCTATCCAATCACTCCCTCTGACCTGTGTCCACCTATCACTTGCCGGCCCTTGTTCTGCACCTAATTATTTTTACCAGCTTCCCCCCCCCCCCCCCCCCCCCCACCCCCAACAACCTCCCCGCCCCCACCCCATCACCCCACCCCACCCCCACCCCAAAACCCCCCACCAGTCTGAAGAAGGATTCCAACCCAAAACATCATCTTCCATTTCCACCACAGATGCTTCTGATCCACTCCAGCACTTATTTTTTTTGCTCGAGATTCCAACATCTGCAGTCTCATTAATCTCCAGTTTATAGCACAAAGGTTAATCAACATCAGTCAAGTGAATGCAAAATTCCCTTTCACTAACTTGGACCGTGGAGTCTTGCCAAGAATCAACCACAATATGGTGATCTACCAATCAGTTGAGACGCCCACTCATCAAGTGGTCATCAAAGCTCTAGAATTAAAGCAGCTCAGACCTGGAGTGTGTGGACATAAATCTATTTTACCTCCTCTTGTTGCTGTTCAAATGAAACGCACTGCTGTACTTCATGGCTCCAATATATCTGCTTGAGAAGTATGGTAAATGCTTGGTGTAAAAACCATTATTTATAAAGATCTGATCTAAATAATTAGAAGAGTTAGTTTAGCATCTGTGGGAAGGAATATATCAAGTCTTTAATTAAGGTTGAAATCATCATGTGTCTATAGAAAAGGGAATGGTAAACAGGGAATAGCAAGGGATGATCATGGAAACAGTATGCATTTTACTCTGGTGGGTAGGAAGGAACCGCGGAAGCTAGTTTACACTGAAGATGGACACAAAATGCTGGAGTAAATCAGCGGATCAGGCAGCATCTCCGGAGACAAGGAATAGGTGATGTTTCGGGAGAGACTCTCAGACTGAAGAAGGGTCTCAACCCAAAACATCACCTATTCCTTTTCTCAAGAGATCTGCCTAACCCGCTGAGTTACTCCAGCGTTTTATGTCTATCTTGCTCTGGTGTGGGCAGGTAACAGGCAAGTGCCAGAAACTGCAGTGGATTAAGGGAAACTTTTTGAATATCTTTGACAAGGTACCACATGAGTTGCTGAAGGAACTCAGCAGGTCAAGCAACATCTGTGGTGGGAAATAGATAATTGACATTTCACATCAGGACCCTTCAAGTTAGCACACCTTGAAGAAGGGGCCCACCCCAAAATATTGACTGTTCATTCCCTCCTCAGATGCTGCCTGACCCGCTGATTTCCTCCAGCAATTTGTTTATTATTCCATGGTCCAGTCTCCATGTTTCCATTTTACTAATCAACAGTGCAGTTTCTTCAAGGTAGGCATACTTTGAAGAAGTTTTCCTCCAGTCCAGATGAAGGAACACAATCTGAAAGGTAAATTATCCATTCCTTCCATAGTGGTTGCTTGATTTAACCATATAACCATATAACAATTACAGCACGGAAACAGGCCATCTCGGCCCTACAAGTCCATGCCGAACAACTTTTTTCCCTTAGTCCCACCTGCCTGCACTCATACCATAACCCTCCATTCTCTTCTCATCCATATGCCTATCCAATTTATTTTTAAATGATACCAACGAACCTGCCGCCACCACTTCCACTGGAAGCTCATTCCACACCGCTACCACTCTCTGAGTAAAGAAGTTCCCCCTCATGTTACCCCTAAACTTCTGTCCCTTAATTCTGAAGTCATGTCCTCTTATTTGAATCTTCCCTATTCTCAAAGGGAAAAGCTGGTCCACATCAACTCTGTCTATCCCTCTCATCATTTTAAAGACCTCTATCAAGTCCCCCCTTAACAAGTCCCCTCTTAATTTCAATTCTTCTACCCATTCCCACACTGATCTTTCTGTCCTAGTGTAGGTCTTCTCCATTGTCAGAGTGAGGCTAAATGCAAATTGGAGGAACAGCATCTCATATTTCGCTTGGGCAGCTTACAGCCCAGTGGTATGAATATTGATTTATCTAACTTCAAGTAACCCTGGCATTCCATCTCTCTCTCTCTCTATCCCTCCCCCACCCAAGTCGCACCAGCTTCTCGCTTTCACCCAACAAACAGCTTACAATGACCTGTTTCCTTTATCATCGTTACTTTTTTGCATATCTTTCATTCATTGTTCGTTATCTCTCTACATCATCGTCTGTATCTCTCGTGACTTTGTGTGAAGAAGGGGTCTCGACCCGAAACATCACCCATTCCTTCTCTCCAGAGATGCTGCCTGTCCCGCTGTGGTACTCAAAATGTTATGTCTATCTGTGGTTGCTTGACCTGTTGAGTTCCTTCAGTAGGGTCATAGAGTCATCAGCACGGTAAAAGGTCCTTCGGCCAACTCGTCCTTGCTGACCAAGATGCCCCATCTAAGCTTGTTCCAATGACTTGTATTTGGCCTATATCCCTTTAAACATTTACTATCCATCTATTTGTCCAAATGTCTTTTAAATATTGTTATAATACCTGCCTCAATTACGTCCTCCAGCAGCTTATTCCTTATACTCACCCACTCTGTGAAAATGTTGTCCCTTAGATTCCTATTAAATCTTTTCCCTCTCATCTTAAACCTATGCCCTCTAGTTCTTGATTCCCCTAAACTGGGGAAAAGTCTGTGTGCATTCACCCTATATATGACTATAAGATTTATACATCTACCACAACCCGCAGTTCAAGGAATAAAGTTCTAGACTGCCTTATCTCTTACTATTGCTCAGCTTTTGGATACATTATATTTTCTCTACATCATTTCCATCTTAATGGCATCTTTCCTATAGTAGAGTGACCAAGCTGAACACAATACTCAAAGTGCGGCCTCGCAAATACCTTGTGCTGTTGCAACATGACGTCCCACCTACTTTACTCCGTGCCTTTAGTGATGAAGGCCAGCGTGCCAAAATCCTTCTTCACCACCGTTGCCATCTGTGACACCACTTTCAGAGAATTATGTACTTGTACTCCTATGATGTGTTCTACAACATTCCCCAGAGACCTATCGTTCATCGTGAAAATCCTACCCAAGTTTTGACGTTCCAAAACGCAACACCTCATACTTACCTGCATTAAACTTTCTTTGCTAATCCTCTGCAGCCCATTTTCCCAGATTTTACAAAATCCTGCTTTAATTCTCGATAACCTTCTTTACTGTCTATGATACCATCTATTCTAGTAACAACTGCAAATTTACTGAGCCTTGTTTGTCCCTGAACTGTACTGTTTTATGTTCTATGTTCTATGCAAATGTGACCTAATACTCTTGATGGGCCAGCTGCAAAAGTCTTCAAGCCTTGCCGCTAATAACATACGTTATTTTATAAAAATTCTCCACCCCCAAGTACATTTCAAATGTGTTTGTGTATCGCTGAATGTGTTTTTGCAGAACTACTCTTACTACATGAAACCCAATCCTTCACTGAGAGAAGGTTGCAGCTGAGATTTCTCCGACTCATTAGGGCTTTTAATTGTATAAATATTTTCACAAGTTTAAGAGGCCATGGTTTAAGTTTCATCTAAAACATGACCCTGGATGAGTCCTTCATCCAAACATGTGGACTTATGGACCTGTTTGCAAAGTTATTAGTAGGGGATACTTTGTAAAGAGGCTTTATCTGGGCAAAGCATCAAAGGGTAATACTTTGCTTCGTCAATTATGTAGTAATCCTAGGCATCGAAGTAGATTGTACCTTTCCCAGGCAGGTGTGTGAAAGTAGATAGGTTTGATGTTGATGCTTTAAAGGAATTCACTGGGGAATGTTGAATATTACTTGCCAAGGTGAAGGGATTTTCTGAGTGATAATACGTTCAGTATTAAATCTGGCACTCCCTTAAACATCTATTGGTGTTAAGTGTAAAAAACACTCTACTGGATTTAACAGCTTGAGGTGTACAAGATCATGAGGAGCACAGATAACGTGAATGCTCACTGTGTTTTTCCGCAAAGGAGACGATTCTAAAATAGGCTTAAGGTGAGAGGGGAGAGATTTAAGAGAGACATTGGGGGCAACTTTTCCACCCAGAAGGTGGAAAACTCATTCATATCTGGAATGAGTTGCCAGAAGAAGCTATAGAGATGGGAACAATTACGACTTTTTAAAAATACATTTGGACTGGTATATGGATAGGAAAGGTTTTGCAGGCAAATGGGACTAGCCCAATATGGGACATGTATGGGACAGTCCTTCCAAGACATACAATCCTCCACAGTGATGTGGAATCTGATTGTGTGGAGAATGCCCAACAATGATATCTCATGAGACAGCTTGGTCCACGTTCTCCCTCGATACTCCAGAAGGAAATGGCTGATGTGATCCTAATGCAGAAGTCACACCGGATGCAAATATTTATGCCTGGAAGTCCCCCTGGTAGAACTTGAAGGTGACAGCAGACAGACTATCATCTTGCATTTCTTTGGGGGGGAGAGGATTAATTTTCAACCACACAACAGTGAAATAAAAGCAGTATTCCGTGATGGAATTTCTCGGCAGTCACCTCCAACTTTATTTACAGGGTTCTTCAGACCTGCAATGGAATATCAGCCTGGACTCCAAACCTATCCATTGACCCCCACGGTCATTTGACTCAGAATGTAAGAACATATTAACTGAATCACAGTTGACACATCACATCAGTTTATTTTACATCCAAAGTCAGAATTCCAGATGCCTCACCCAGAAACCTGGCCAGCAAAAGATTAAAAAATGTTGTACATATTAATTTTTAGTATCAAACTCCTTTAATTCTAAGTATTAAACCCATCTGGTTGTACAGCCAGTATCATCACAATTGGGATGCCATGAAGAGATATGGAGATTCATATAAACTCCAGATCATATTTCCTGCTTCACATTCTTGACCTATTTTCACAGGACGCCAAGACCATAGGTCAGTGGAAATGAAGCGATCTGGGCTGCAGTAGGCATTTGGCTTGTGTCATAATATCACCCATTAAATGTCAAATGCTTTTTCAATATCAGCGTCATTCGGCTAATCCCAGATAACCTAAATTCAATGTGCACACATCCAGAATTTTGCATATCTAACCCAGATGTGAAGTAGTCTGTGATTAACTGCTTGGACACAACACTAAGATAATTCTCCGACATTCATTTTGCAATATTTATCTTTCTTATTTTCAATTTAATGTCAGTTTTTCAGATTAGTTGACTGGAATATACACTAATGTATGGTGAAATTCCTTGTTCACATAAAGCTCACTGAGTAAACAGTATGCATGCAGTAAGAGTCAATGGTGTTAAATGTTCATGTACCAACAACTGAAGAATGAAATTCTTGCTTGCTGCAGCTTAACAGGTCAGTAAATGAAATAACACACAGATAAATAAAGAATAATCAGTAATACAACAAATTCATAACCATATTACTAGGTAACGAGTAATACAGTAATTACTTCTGAAGAAGGGTCTCAACCCGAAACGTCGCCCATTCCTTCTATCCAGAAACGCTGCCTGTCTCGTTGAGTTACTCCAGCATTTTGTGTCTATCTTTGGTTTAAACCAGCATCTGCAGTTCCTTCCTAGTAATTACTGTATGGTATTAACCATATACTAGTGATATATACAGGTGAAAAACAACAGAATGGTGCAAGATTGTGGTGTAACCTGAATACACTGTGCAAAAAAATAATAAAATACAATAGTTATCAACTACAGCTCCACCTTCAACACTGAACTCATCTACAAACTCTTGGACCTAGGAATCAGCAGTCCCCTCTACCACTGGGTCCTCCAATTTCTGACCCACAGACCACAATCAGTGAGGGTCAATGACAAAACATCGTCCACAATAATTCTCAACATCGATGACCCACAAAGATGTGTTCTCAGCCCCTTAGTTAGTATACTCTCTATGTACTCTTGATTGTGCAAGCAAATACTGCTCTAACTCCTTTTACATTTGTAGATGACACCACTGTAGTGGGTTGGATCTCAATTCATGACGAGACAAAGTACAGAAAGGAGATAGAGAGTTTAGTTGCATATCAAAACAACAACATTAATTTTGCAACATATCTCTTCCTTATCTTTGATTCAATGTCCGATTGAGATTAGTTTACTGTTATATATACCAGGGTATATGGTACATCAACCTTTCCTTCGAGGTCTGCAAGATGAAGGCAGTATGGTGGAGCACATGCCCCAAGTAACAACAATGGTGCTGAAGTGGAAATGGTCAAGATCTTCAAGTTCCTAGGTGTAAATATTAACCAACAATTTGTCCAGGCTAGGACTAACCACATTGAGTTATTACATCTGGTGACTACGATATTTGGATGGCAAATCTTCAACGATTCTTTCCAACTTCCACAGATAATACTGTAGAAAGCATACTGTTGGGTTGCACCACATTTGGTTTGGGAGCAGCTCTGCCCAAGACCACAAGAAATTGTACAGAGTAGTGGATGTAGCTCAGTCCATCACACAGACCAGACTCAACAACATGCAACTCCATCAGGAAAACAGTCAACTTAATCCAGAACCTTTTTCACCCCTGTGGTACCCTCTTTTCCCCTCTCCTGTCTGACGGAAGATATAGAAGCTTGAAAACACACTCCATTAGACTCAGGAACAGCTTCTTTCCCTCTGGTATCAGGTTTCTGAACGGTCCTTCCATAACTAGAATACTGTCCAATTCACCTCCACCCCATCGTAGACATTGGACTTTCTCTATGCAACTCAGACTGATGGAAGGTCCCTACGCAAAACGTCACCCATCTATTCCCTCCATGCTAGCAGCCTGAACTACTGAGTTCCTCCAGCAGTTTGTGTTTTGCTTTAGTTAAAGTATCATGTCGGGTCTATACCTGGTTTCTCCATTGTAGAAGAACTCATATTGCGAGCACTGAATGTGGTAGACCTGGTTGCAAAAGGCACATGTGAACCTCTGACTCATTTGAAATACCTGCCTAACCAGTTGAGTTTCTTCCAGCAGTTTCTGTCTTTGTTTCAGATTTCCAGCACCTGCAGTTTTTTTTAAACTTCCGAAACAGATTTACCTATAAACATGAATAAGATTGATAAAAATGCATGACTAAGATTTGATAACAGGACATTTAAATATTTATGTTAGTAATGCCCTACATTATGAAACACTATTCACTGCAGTCTTAACTGAACAAGAACTGAAATCTGGTCCTTCACAAGAAAATAAACAGAAATAAAGTTGAAAAGTTGAATGGTTGCCAGAGGAAGCTATCGAAGCAGACACAATGTTTAAGAAGGAACTGCAGATGCTGGAGAAATTGACGATAGACAAAAATGCTGGAGAAACTCAGCGGGTGAGGCAGCACCTATGTAGCAAAGGAATAGGTGACGTTTCGGGTCGAGACCCTTCTTCAGAAGGGTACTCAGAAGGCATACACTGGGGCAGATACAATATTGACTTTCAAAAAGGCATTTGGACAGATATATGGATAGCAAGGGTTTGGAGGACAATGGCCAAATCAAATGGGATGAGCCCAATATGCCAATTTGGACAGCATGGTGGGTCAAAGGGCACCTTTCCATAATGTACAGCCCATAATGTACAGTCAGTTTTATATCGACCCAATACCTTTTTTAATGAAATGCTGTTTGACAGGAACCCAACAAATATTTTTACATTTTTCAGGGCAAAAACAAAAAAGGAACTGCAAATGCTGGTCCACAATACAAAACACAACGCATTCAACAGGTCAGGCAGCATCTCCAGAGGACATGCATAGGTGATGTTCCAGGTCGGGATCCTTCTTTAGATTCTTAAAAGAAATAAAAGGATGCCTTACATTTACACATGAAAATTAGTGTTTTTTAGAAGAGAGTACTCCACATAAACTTCAGTATGTTTCAGTTCGTGAGCACATTTAGATAAACATCTAAGTTGTTCTCAAACATGTGCATAGCAGCTTGTGAAAACAATGGTTATACAACTCAAGGCACCTTTGCATTCTTGTTGTGAGTGGTCACTGTGCTTGCTATCTGTGGGAGACAGCTATCTTCCTGATGTGTTGCCAATACAAGTGAACCTCTCCCCATTCCTTTCCTGAAAAATGCCTGTGTGATTACAAACCCTAATGCATAATTCAACAGCAGTTCAAGTGTTCATGGTGGTAATAACAAGACAGGTAGGATAAGAGAAATGCACATCACAAAAGGCCAGAAGCTTTTAGGGCCATTAATTAGATGACAATACTTTGGAACAAAACCGGCGGCAAATACTTGGAGAAATTATAGATAGTATTAGCTGAAGAAGTTTGAATGAGATGCCTGCAAGTGCATTGAAGTTGTAATGTGAGCAGCTGAATGCGAGGAGGTCAATGAAGCAGCTTAAATCTGATGACATTCGTGACATTGTAGTGCAATCCAAGGCTTTGTGCTATTGTTGGAAAAAAGTCCAATAATTTCACCATTAAAGTAGAAGCCAACACTGGGGTTTTGTCCGTGGGAGAAAATTGCTGACGGTAATAAAAACAACTGTTGATGAATAGTTATCCTTTTACATACAATTATGTAACTTATTTACATGCAACTTCTCCACACCCCTGACATTCTTACCTCATGCGATGCATGGGTACGTTCCAAGAAATATCCTTCTTCAAATAATAAAAGGAAAGGCTGGTTATGCTGCAAACTGAATTGCAGAAATCAAAATAAACTGGATACATTTGCGGAGACATAAAAGTCAGAGAGCCCCGTGCAAAATATCAACAAATTCTAAATTCTAATTGAGTTAAGAGAGTCTTCTGCATTGATTTTAAAGATAGTGTGCTGGAGGGCAGACCATGCTTACAATGGAATCAATCCCTGTTGCAAATTTATGCTAACAGCGCTCATTTACGACTTTTTAAGGAGGTTCTTAAATTTGAGTTGCTTTTTAAGGTGCAACAACATGGAAGGCTTCTTTTTATAAATGTACTCACAACCAGACCCCTGTAACCTATATACATAATGAATAGTTCTCTGTCTATATTTTTTCATTTTTAGTTATTTATTAAAATGGGGCTAAAGACACATTGTGGTGGGGACACTGGGATAGTTTTTTCATCAGGCAGTGAACGAGATGGGGTGAGAATCAAATCAGCTGCTCACTTCATGCAGCGCATGTATTCAATTTTGTTGCAGTTTCTTGGGGAAATGTTTTCCCCACACAGAGCGATGGGTCCTGCACTGCGCTGCCAGGGTTGGTGGTGGAGGCAGATACGATAATGGTGTTCAAGAGGTGTTTAGATGGGCAAAGAATGGAGGAATGTGGTTACGTGAAGGCAGAAGAGATTACCGATAGTTTAACTTGGCATCATGTTCGGCACAGTCATTGTGGGCCGATGGGACTGATCCTGTACAGGACTGTTCTATGTTTAATATCAGTTCACCTTGCAGTAGTACATAATAATAATTCAAAATTTATGGATTAACGTGACTAACAGCTCCATATTCATTGTAGCTTTACCCTTTTTGCAATCATAAGGAGGGAAAATTATTTTATTTTATAATTTCTTGAATTTAGTCATTAATGCAATTCACTTTTTAAAGTGCATGGTCCATGAGGTCAGCTAATTATTTCCTCATGGTATTATATTAAATATGACAAAGGCTGGAGCTGAAAAGTTGACAAAATGGTGCCACAAAAGGAGAGTGAGAAGTAAAGCCGGAGGCAGCGATATGGATGTGGGGATGGAGATGGGGAAAGAGGGGGGATAAAAGGAAAACTGGGGACTCTGGGATGGGAGATGAGTGTACCAAGGAGGGGAAAGGGGCAGGGTGACTAGGACAATGGGATATGGCAGGAGTGATGGGTGCACATCAGGCTGGGTGGGAGAGGCCAGTGGAATATGATTCACAGTCCCGTTTATATCAATGGGTCGATGGTAGAAATGGTCAAGAGCTTCAAATTCCTGGGCGTGCACATCTGTGAAGCCCTCTCCTGGTCCGAGAACATTGATGCAATCATAAAGAAAGCACATCAGTGCCTCTACTTCCTGAGAAGATTACGGAGAGTCGGTATGTCAAGGAGGACTCTCTCTAACTTCTACAGGTGCACAGTAGAGAGCATTTTGACCGGTTGCATCATGGCTTGGTTCGGCAACTAGAGCGCCCAGGAATGGAAAAGACTACAAAAAGCAGTAAACACTGCCCAGTCCATCATCGGCTCTGACCTCCCTACCATTGAAGAGATTTATCGCAGTCGCTGCCTCAAAAAGGCTGGTAGCATCATCAAGGACCCACACCATCCTGGCCACACACTCATCTCCCCGCTACCCTCAGGTAGAAGGTACAGGAGCCTGAAGACTGCAACGTCCAGGTTCAGAAACAGCTACTTCCCCACAGCCATCAGGCTATTGAACTCAACTCAAACAAAACTCTGAACATTAATAGCCCATTATCTGTTTATTAGCACTTTATCTGTTTTATTTATTCATGTGTGTATATATTTATACAATGGTATATGGACACACTGATCTGTTCTGTATTCACGCCTTCTATATTCTGTTGTGCTGAAGCAAAGCAAGAATTTCATTGTCCTATCTGGGACACATGACAATAAATTCTCTTGAATTGACTGGGATAAAATTCACTCAATCAGCTCATGTATAGCTTTGACCATTAAATCCCTTTTTGCGTACATCTGAACAAATTAGTGGGTAATATAAAAGTAGAGGCTTGTGTTTATGGCATGTCAGAAGTTAAAGGCAAGGGTATATTACGGCCCTGTCCAAATTGGGAGTATTCAATAGATCCTGACCTTGGCCATCTCCTTCCCACTCCCTGATTTGCAACTTCCTCCACACTGGCCATCACCACTGGAACAACACATTCAGCACTGCCGCCCAGACTTTCCTGCACTCTATCTCAGACGTTTTACACAACTGCAAGCAGCAGAGTTTGATCTGGGATAATCTGACAAGCTGCTTCCATACATATCAGATGAATAGAGCTCAAATTCAAGTTCGTTCAATTTCATATGCACGTACGGTGAGGTATAGGTACAAGGAAAAATATTGGTGGCAGCATCTTAGGCACATAGACATAGACAAAAAAAATAAACAAATTATATCTAAATTAGACATAAAATTGATTTTGAGAGGAAAGGCTTGAAGCAAAATTACATTCTTTGAAATAACTACATTTAGTTTTAGTTTAGTTTAGAGATATAACGTGGAACCAGGCCCTTTGGCCCGCTGTGTCCGTGCCGACTCAGGATTAGGATATTTGGATAGATATGTGGATAGGAAAGGTTTAGAAAGCTATGGATCAAATACAGGCAAATGAGACTAACCTGGTATGCTAACGTCAGCATAGACGAGTTGGGCTGAAGAACCCGTTTCCATGCTGTGTGACTATCTGTGCTAAGAACAGTGGGAGAGCAGGGAATAGTCTGAAGAAGGGTCTCGACCCGAAATGTCACCCATTCCTTCTCTCCAGAGATGCTGCCTGTCCTGCTGAGTTACTCCAGCTTTTTGTGTCTATCTTCTGTTTTAACCAGATGCAGGTTCCTCTTACACAATATTGTCTTACACAATTTGCAATTGTCACACTTAAAGCTTCTCCTGACTTGACTTTTATAGTTCATTAAAACCATTTAACTTGCATAAACGGACATTATCCAGTGATTACCTGATCATCATACACATTTGTGTTCAAGAAGGAACTGCAGATGCTGGAAGATGGTGTTCCTGCCCAGGTTCCTTCCAGCATCATACACATTTCCCTGCATGGATCAAGGATCTCCTTGTAGGCTTACAATAAAGAAAAATGTGAATGAAAGGATTTGGAAAAGGATATGTCTTACATATCCAATATGTACACCATTATCTAAACTGAATATTGCTTTGTTGTAGACGGTCTTTGGTTGCACTATTTTGGTCTGGTTACTGATTATTAATTTATTGTATTACTGATCATTATATATTTAACTGTATGGTATTGCATTTACAGTCCTGTAAAGCCACAGCAAATAAGAATTTCATACTTCCATTGCCTGTATAAATGACAATTAAACACAATTGATGACTCATGACCCTCAGATCCTTGTATCTTTCAATATCAACTCTCATCTTTATATGTGATTTAATGTACAAAAAAATCTGCTTCAGCATCACCCATGACTTAAAGTACTTTCGCCTAAATCAGTCAAGAGTCAAGGGTGTTTTATTGTCATATGTCCCAGATAGAACAATGAAATTCTTACTTGCTGCAGCACAACAGAATATGTAAACACAGTACACTGTAAACAATATGATAAACGAGAGAGATAAAAAAAGTTCAGTGTGTATATATACACATACTCACAAGTACACACACACACACACATATATATATATATATATATATACATACACACACACACCGAAAAAACAAACAGTAATGCAATAATAATAATAATAATAATAATAATAATAATAATAATAATAATAATAATAATAATAATAATAATAATAAGAGTGCATTGTAGTTCAGAGCTATTGTGGCATTTAATAGCCTGGTGGCTGTAGGGAAGAAGCTGTTCCTGAACCTGGATATTACAGTTTTCAGGCTCCTGTACCTTCTTTCCGATGGCAGTGGTGAAATGAGTGTGTAGCCAGGATGGTGTTTGTCTCTGATGAGGTTGGCTGCCTTTGAGGCAGTGACTCCGATAAATCCCTTCGATGGTGGGGAGGTCACAGCCGGTGATGGACTGGGCAGTGTTCACAACTTTTTGCAGTCTTTTCTGCTCCTGGGCGTTCAAGTGGCCGATCCAGGCCACGATGCAACCTGTCAATATGCTCTCTACTGTGCACCTGTAGAAGTTCAAGAGATTCTTCACTGACATACTGAATCTCTGTAATCTTCTCAGGAAGTAGAGGCGTTGATGTGGTTTATTCAGATCACATTTATAAAAAAGCCAACCAAAGACTTTTCTTTCTCCGCCAGCTCAAGAAGTTCAGAGTGAGGAAACATCTCCTAATCCGATTTTACACAGCCATCATCCAAAGCATGCTCACTTCATCAATAACAGTCTGGTACAGCAGTTTAGACACTCACTCCCGTAATAAACTACAGCGCATTCATTGTCAACAAAGCATCCAAAATCATCAGTACTCCCCTCCCATCAATAGAATCACTCAATCTCAAACGGTCCGTGTCAAGGGTGAAGAAAATCATTTCTGATCCCTCCCGCCCAGCTCACCACATCTTCCACCTGCTGCCCTCAGGGAGGCGCTACTGCTCACCGCCCGCCAAAACATCACGTTTTAAAAACAGTTTCTATCCACATTCAATTCGAATTCTGAACACCCTATGACAACATCACATAGCCACCTCGTGCATGTACTGTATACTGTATGTTGTTGTGTTTTATGTTATGTTTGACGGGAATCAGCCTATTGTGTAACATCCTGTACTGAACCTGAATTCCACCAGCTTGACTGTGTGGTCATTAAATAATCTGAATCTGAAATAATCTGAATCTGAATTTATGATTGCATCAGTGTGCTGGGTCCAGGAAAGATCAATGGAAATATGCACGCCCAGGAATTTGAAGTTTTTGACTCTCTCCACCATTGATATAAACAGGATTATGGGTCCTCATCCTTCCCCTTCCAAAGTTAATTGGTTTTACCGATATTGAGAGCCAGGTTGTTGTCCTGGCGCATTTGGTCAATCGATCGATCTAACTTCTATACTCATCACTATCTGTAATTCGTCCAACAACAGTGATGTCGTTGGCAAACTTGAAGATAGAATTCGCACTGTGTCCGGCTACACAGTCATGAGTATAGAGTGAGTAGAGCAGGGGGCAGAGCACGCAGCCTCAGTGGTCGGTGGGGGCGCTGCAAGCCGGCGCCCTGTCAGCACCGTGTCTGTTTTTTTCCTACTTTTTTTGTTTTTTTAGTATGTTTTAATTTATGCTTTTAATGTCTCTTTGTGTGTTTTGTGTGGGGGGTGGTGTGGGGGGGGTGAGGGGGAAACCGCTTCAGTCGCCTCCTCCATGGAGAGGCGACTTTTTCCAGGTCGCCTCCCCCGTGGCCTAACAGCAAGGATCGGGCGGCCTTTACCGGACACGCGCCCAGGGCTCCAGCGGCGGGCGCAGCGTGGACTCTCGGCGTAGAGCGGGCGAGCCCTTGCTGGGGCTAGCCGGAGGGGAGCGCTCCGTTTCGCTGGCCCGCGGCAGCCGGCAGCCTGAAGCCGCGGTCTGCAGAGCTCCAGCTGGCGCGGTGTCTGCAGCCCGGAATCTCACGTTGGGGACCCGGGGGGGGAAGAAGAAGCTCCGAATGCCAGCCCACGGCCAACTTCTACCGCGGGCGCAGTGGCGACTTACCATCAGGAGTGGGCTCCCTCGCCAGGGATCCCTGGAGGGGAGCTCCAGATCGCCGGCCCTGCAGTCTGCGGTGCTTCTGGCTGCGGCACGAACTTTAAATCTACGACCGCCGGCCTGCGGCCTACACCAGCCTGAAGCCACGGTCTCCGGTGGGGAGGAGCCGATTCTGGACTTACCTTGACTTTTATCTTGTCCTTTTACCATCTGGACGCCCTCAGCAACGGCGGAAGATTGAGGTCCCGGCCATGGGGGGAAATGGAGGAGGACTGGCCAATTTTTGTGCCTTCCACCACAGTGATGATTGCTGTGGTGGATGTTTGTGTTACATTTTTATCGTGTATTGTTTGTTCTTTCTCATTGTACCGCTGCTGACAAATTCATTTCACTTGCACTTTACGTGCAATGTGACAAATAAAACTGATTGTATTGATTGGATTGTATTGAGGTGTTCCCGTACTGATTGTTACTGAGGAAGAAGTATTTCTGCCAATTCGAACACACTGTGGTCTGTGGATGAGGAAGTCAAGGATCGAATTGCAGAGGGATGCGCAGAGGCCCAGTTCCGTGAGCTTGGCAACCAGCTTTTTTATTTTAATTATTCAATTATTAAAAATAATATTTACAATACAATAAAACAAAACAGAACCCACCATCATAATACAAGACAAACAAATATACAAAATAAAATATTATATAACTATGTTACAATCAAGTCAAGGATGCATTTGCCCCCCCCCCCCCCCCCAACCCCCCCGCGGTGCCCAGCGGTCCCGGAAATCCCCCAGGGTGCCCGTAGACAGCGCGTAGACGTAACCCCAGAAAAGGGGCAGACAGCTGGCTCGGGCAGAGCCTTCTTCCGCCTGGCACCGTGACTCGCGATGGCCAGCTTGGCCAGGCCCAGGAGCAACCCAACCAGGACATCCTCGGCCCCACCCTCTCCCTTACACACAGGGGGTCCAAAGATGAGGATGGTTGGTGAGAAATGTAGCCAGAAGGCAAGGAGCAGCCCCTTTAGATAATGGAACAGAGGCTGCAGCCTCACACACTCCATATACACGTGGAACATAGACTCTTCCAGCCCGCAATAAAGGCAGGCGGCTGGTGAGTTTGTGAACCACGAGAGAAACAGGTTGCAGGGGACTTCTCAGTGTAGTACCCTCCACCCCAGATCCCCCATGTAGAGGGGGTGAATCCCTGCGTAGAGGGACCCCCACCGGGGGCCCCCCTCGCAACCGGATGGTAACATCGACCGCCACTTAGTGTCCAGACGGTGGGCCAGGGTGAGGAAGTGCAGGGTATGGAAGAGGAGCCCGTGGTAACCAGCTCTCAGGGGATGATGATATTGAATGTCGAGCTGTAGTCTATAAACAGCCTGATGCAAATGTTTTTATTGTCCAAGTGGTCCAGTGCGGAGTGGAGAGCCTGTGAGATCGCATCCTCCATTGACCTGTTGATGCAGTCCGGAGCGGTGGTGGAGTGCTGCTGCTCCTGCGGCCCGACCTCCGGAGATTCGGAGGCTGCAACTGCGGGTCTGGCTCCTGCAACGGCGACTTCTCCCGCCCGAGTTGCGGGGTCGAAGAGCTCCTGGAGCGGGGCCTGACATCACCGCCCCGCGCGGCTTGGAATGGCCGCGGGACTCTGCGAGCGCACGCCGGGGGCTCTAACATCAAGACCCGGTGTGCAACCTCGCACCACCCGGCGTGGCTTTAATGGCCGCTGGACAATCACCATCGCCAGCCGGGGGCTTTTACTTTGACATGGGGGGGGGGGGGAGAGTGCAGTGGAGAGATACGTTTTTTTGGCCTTCCATCACAGCGATGTGATGGATGTTTATGTAAATTATGTTGTGTCTTGGGTCTATTTGTTTGTAATGTATGGCTGCAGAAACGGCATTTCGTTTGGACCTCAAGGGGTCCAAATGACAATTAAATTGAATCTTGAATCTTGAATCTTGATGGTAGGCAAACTGGAGTTGGTCGAGGTTCTTGTTGAGGTAGGAGTTGATATGCACCATAATCAACCTCTCAAAGCGCTTCATCACCACAGACGTTAGTGCCACTGGTCAATAATTGTTGAGGCACATCAACTTACTCTTCTTGGGCACCGGTATTATTGATGCCCTCTTAAAGCAGGTGGGAATGTCAGACCTCAGTAATGAGAGGTTGAAAATGCCCGTTACTGCCAGTAGATCGCAATAGCGCTAAAGCGTTTAAATGTGCATTGTGGGATCAAAACCCACCCCAGAAACTCAGAACGTAGAACTGCCCAGCGCATGAACAGGCCCTTCGACCCACAGTGTCCAAGGCGAACACAATGCCAAGTTAAACTAATCTCCTCTATCTGCATATAATCCATATTCCTCCATTAACTGTATATCCATGTGCCCATTCAAAAGCCTCTTAAACCTCATCACCCCAGGCAGCCCGTTCCAAGCATGCACCACCCTATGTGTAAAAAAGAACTAGCACATCTCTTCAATGGTTCAATGGTTCTTTATTATCATATCCACAGACATACAGTGAAATTCTTTGTTTGCCTAGTTCAGTAAAGTATTGCCATACATAAGCATGATCCCCGATTCATATAAAGTGCATAGAAATAGTCCAGTGAGACTGCAAGCAAGAGTTGCCATGTTTTGGCTCCATTTTCAAAGTCCAGTCCGGTTCAATCTCCTGGAGTGATGCTCGATCCAGGCACGTCCCAGACTGCTCCAGGATCGGCCTCTGTCACTTCCATCCACATCGTCCAGTGAACCGTCACCCTCTCGTCACCCGCCACCTTCAGCCGATTGCCCAGAGGGTGCATCACACAGCTGACCCCGAGGGCGTGGAAGCCAAGACCCTGCTGCACTCTCTTACCGCCACCTACTCTAGCGTCCGTCGCCACCCGCAACCTCCAGCCTCCTCTCGGGTTCTCCGGTCCTCTGGAGGCGGGCAGGGGCAGGGGCAGGGGCAGGGGCCAGTTTAGCTGCTTCCCGCGGCAGGCTTCGGCCTGCAGCTCCTGCTTTTCAGCTGCAGAGCTTCCCCATTCTAACCTTAAAACTGTGCCCTCTAATCTTTGACATTTCCACCTTGGTGGTCATGCACATAATCCAGGCTGATGTTGCTACATTATACTTATTACCACATTCATGGGATCATCTCTCACTTGTCTACCTTGTCAGGTGGGATAAGAGCAGAGCACTGGGAGTTCTGCAGCGTGCCTTAATCAACATTAATAACAACCAATTCTCTGCTTATTGCCATTTCACATCTTGAGGAACAGATAAAGTTCCTATGCCACCATGGTACAATACTTCAACAGCAACAAAACGGCTGGAAAGAAATTGTGAGCGGCACAACGGCACTGCTGGTAGAGCCACTGCTCCACAACACCAGAAACACAGGTTCCATCATGACCACTGGTACTGTCTGGGTGGAATTTGCATGTTCTCCCTGTGACTACATGGGTTTCCTCCGGGTGCTCCAATTTCCTCCCACATCCCAAAGACATGCAGATTTGTAGATGATTTGACCCCTGTAAATTGTCCCCAGTGTGTATGAAGCAGATGAGAAAGTGGGATAACATTGAACTAGTGTGAATGGGGGAAATCAATGGTCAACGAGGACTTGATATCCCGTTGGGCCAGTTTCCGAGCTATATCTCCAAATTAAATGAAATTTTGGATTATGAAAGCCAATACAATATGTAAATGGAAGACTTTCTTTTAAAATTCAATTCATGAGGTTAGGAGGGAGAGATAGATCAGCCATGATTGAATGGCAGAGTAGACTTGAAGGGCCAAATGGCCTAATTCTGCTCCTATCAATGATGATCTTATGATGTACTGACAATGCACATCAACAATTTATAAATGCTGGAAATTTTCAACGTCAGGAATCATAAGTGGCCAGAGAATTGAACCAACATTTCGAGATGACAGCCTTTCATCGGCAATGAGAAAGAGTGAAGATGCAAAGGGTTCTAAACAAATACCACATTGTGGAAAGCACAGGTGAGGAAAGATATATTGAAGACAGGACACAGCAGATGATGGAATCAAAACATGAGGTGCTGGAGGAACTCAGTGGGTCAGGCACCATTTGCAGAAGGAAATGCTGCCTGACCTGCTAAGGTCCTCCAAAAAATAAAAATAGATCAGTTGGTCCTTACAAGTAAGTTGCTGGTTCACATAAAGAGAGGGTTTGGAGTCTGGTCAGTGGGAAAGGAAGAATTTAAAGTATTTCTTGTTATATGGATATGACATGGAAATGAAAAGGGGAAAAGGGGAAGCACAGGGGGGTGTCATGGAGGGAAAGTCCTCAGAGATGTTGGAAGGGGAGGAGAGGGGAGATTTGCTGGTAGCACTGTGTCAGAGGTGTCAGAAATGATAGAAGATGGTTTTTAGTGTGCAGAACCTAGTAGGATGGAAGGCTGAAGGGCTTTTTCATGGTTCTGAGAAGGGGGGAGAGAGAGAGAAAGACACATGCAAAGATGCTGAAAGTGTGAGGCAGTGAACACTGAGCAGGGTAAACAGATTGAAGATGAAGGACACAAAGTGCTGGAGTAATTCAGCAGGTCAGCCGGCATCTCTGGAGAACATGGACAGGAGTAAGAAAACCATTACAACAGGCTCAAGAGCAGCTTTTTCCCCCATCAATCATGAGGCTCTTGTACACTGCACTATGCAAACCTGTCAGAGGTTATGGGGAGAGGGCAGGAGAATGCTGTTAGGAAGGAGAGATAGATCAACCATGATTGAATGGCAGAGTAGACTCGATGGGCCGAATGGTCCTATCACTTATGACCTTCTCACCTCAACTATCAACATCTATGGACTGTCTTTGGTGACCAAGAACAAAGAAGTCCCTACTGCAACCAAAGACACAGTCCATAGAAGAGCATAGTTGCTGATGTCAGAGTTGTGTTCAAGAGCCCGATGGTTGTAGGGAAGAAGCTGTTCATGAAACTGGAGATCAAAAGCTTTTCACTGTACCCTCAGTGAACCAATTCCCGTCCACTGCTCCATGATGCTACAGGCCGCATCCAATCCACGCACTCTTGCCACTTGGAGTAGTGTTGGTGTAAATGAGCCCCAGGTTGCTGCAGGGCCTCCGGCAGACCACTCCACTGACACCTCATTCCAGGCACATCAACCCTTGAGCACATTGTCCCTTATCTCACACGGCTCTGACGCCAGGCACCAGGGCACCTCCTGCTGCCAACCTCAGAACATCCAGAACTTAGCTAAAGAGCCTGTTTCTCTGCTGAATTACCCAAAAGTGCAGGAAATTCATTTTCTCCACTTTCACAACAACAACAGAAGATAGTGCGAGAGCAAACACCCCTCACCCTCCCCCATGCCCACTTGATTGTCCCTTGCCTTCTCTCACAGTTGAGGCAACTTCCCAAATGATTCATGGGAATTCACAAGTAGGTCTGAAGTCTTTTGATAGGTGCATGTGAATGGAATAACTTCACCACATTCTCGTGCAATTCTGCAGAGGTCCATTTACCGACCCCATTTTCACTCCATTTTATAAAGCTAACTAATTATCCCATTAGGTGACAAGTGGTCAACAATTGATGTCAAACAAGTACACAGCTTTACAATCTTTGTTGTAGTTAATACTGATTGCTTTGTGTTCACACCCATTTGTTCATTAACACCCCATTAAATGCTTCCAATTGCTTTCATATTATTCTGATGCCACTGACTGCTATGTCCACTGCGACTAGCTACAGCCAGTAATGGAGTCTGAAGATGGGTCCAGATCCAAAACGTCAACTATCCATGTTCTCCAGAGATGCTGCCTGACTCGTTGAGTTATTCCAGCACGTTTAGCATTTTTTTGTAAACTGACATCTGCAGTTCCGTGGGTACACAAAATTGCTGGAGAAACTCAGCGGGTGCAGCAGCATCTATGGAGCGAAGGAAATAGGTGACGTTTTGGGCCGAAACCTTTCTTCAGACTGATGGGGGGGGGGGGGGGGGGGAGAAGAAAGGAAATGGGGAGGAGGAGGAGCCCGAGGGCGGGCGGATTGGAGGGTGGGAGGAGACAGCTAGAGGGTTAAGGAAGGGGAGGAGACAGCAAGGGCTAGCAAAATTGGGAGAATTCAATGTTAATGCCATCCGGACACAAGGTCCCCAGGCGGAATATGAGGTGCTGTTCCTCCAATTTCCGCTGTTGCTCACTCTGGCAATGGAGGAGACCCAGGACAGAGAGGTCGGATTGGGAATGGGAGGGGGAGTTGAAGTGCTGAGCCACCGGGAGGTCAGGTTGGTTATTGCGGACTGAGCGGAGGTGTTCGGCGAAACAATCGCCCAACCTACGCTTAGTCTCCCCGATGTAAATCAGCTGACACCTAGAGCAGAGGATGCAGTAGATGAGGTTGGAGGAGATGCAGGTGAACATTTGTCGCACCTGGAACGATTGCTTGGGTCCTTGAATGGAGTCGAGGGGGGAGGTGAAGGGACAGGTGTTGCATTTCTTGCGGTTGCAACGGAAAGTGCCCGGGGAGGGGGTGGTGCAGGAGGGAAGAATTGACAAGGGAGTTGCGGAGGGAGCGGTCTTTGCGGAAGGCAGACACTTTTTGCCTACTTTTGAAGAAGTTCTCCTCCTCTCTCCGGAGACAGTTTCACAACCTCCTCTCTAACTGCATAACCAACCTGACCTCCCGGTGGCTCAGCACTTCAACTGCCCCTCCCATTCCCAATCCGGCCTCTCTGTCCTGGGTCTCCTCCATTGCCAGAGTGAGCAACAGTGGAAATTGGAGGAACAGCACCTCATATTCCGCCTGGGGACCTTGCGTCCGGATGGCATTAACATTGAATTCTCCCAATTTTGCTAACCCTTGCTGTCTCCTCCCCTTCTTTAACCCTCTAGCTGTCTCCTCCCACCCTCCTATCCGCCCGCCCTCGGGCTCCTCCTCCTCCCCTTTTCCTTCCTTCTCCCCACCCCCCCATCAATCTGAAGAAGCGTTTCGGCCCGAAAAGTCGCCTATTTCCTTCGCTCCATAGATGCTGCTGCACCCGCTGAGTTTCTCCAGCAATTTTGTGTACCTTCGATCTTCCAGCATCTGCAGTTCCTTCTTGAACACTCTGCAGTTCCGTGCATCGACATAATAATAGAACATGTTGAATTGTTCAAGACCCTTGCCCCAGCAAACATGTTTTTGGATTTAATCTTTGGGTTTGCTGATGCCTCTGACAAGAGTGTGATCTCAGCAGCAACACTATCAAGTGGGCATGCAGATTGATTGCTTGCACTGCTGACGTGCGTGTTGACAGTATTTCACACATTTCTTAGCCAAAGTATCACAACCAGCTACTTAATATGCCAGAAGAAGGGTCCCGAGTCTGAAAAAGAGTCCTAACCCGAAATGTCAAAAACCATGTCCTCCACAGATGATGCCTGACTCACTGAGTTACTCCAGCACTCTGTGTTCTAGTTAATATGTCAGAGCCAGACTGATGTATTAATTTTATGAGGTGTTGATTATGAGTAATATTAGTTTTAATCTCCAAAACTTTGACATATAAGCAGCAAAACACAGTGCTGAAGGAACACAATGTGCCAGGCAGCATCTGTGGTGGAATGGACAAGTGATATTTTGCTTCTAGCATTTTTTGTCCATCATGCAACCAGTATATAGATGTTACCATGAAGAAGGGACATCAGTTCTTTTCTGTAAATGTTTAAAGAGATTCGGCATGTCTCTGAATATCCTAACAGACCTTTACAGATGCACCATGGAAAGTATTCTGACTGGTTGCATCGAGCCCTGGTAGAACATTTCCAATGCACAGGATTGGAATGGTGCGCACATATTAGGCTGAAGGGCCTGTTCCCATGCTGTTGGACTCTATGACTCCATGAGTACAAGAGGCTGCAAAGAGTGATGGATTCAACGCATTCCATCACAAGCACAACCCTTCCCCAAGTAAAGGGCCTGTCCCACTTTCCCGAGTTACTCACAAATTCTCCCGAGTTTTCCCCTTGATTCAAACTCGAAGAATGTCCATAGCGAGTCCGTAGGAGGCCGTAGATATATTGTAGGGGCTCGTTATGCCAGCCGTAGGTACTCGGGGCATCAAGTAAGTCGGGACGTTTTTTCCAGCATGAAAAAAAAGTCCACGAGTAAAAAGATAGTCGAGAGGAGGAGTTCGTAGATCACAAAAAATCTTGATTTTTTTTTAAGGTCCTTTCAACTCGGCAGAGGACTTGGGAAAGTGGGACAGACCCTTAAAGCATCTACATGAGGCGCTGCCATGAGCTTGGTGAACTCACTGTGGTGGATGTTAATTTGTGTTTATTGTGTGTTGTTATTATTACACGTATGGCTGCAGGCAACAACATTTCGTTCAGACCGAAAGGTCTGAATGACAAATAAAGGATTCATTCATTCATCTATTATTGACGATCTCCGCTATCTTGGCCATGCCATCTTCATACTGCTACCATCAGGCAGGAGGTACAGAAGCCAGGATCAGGAACAGCTACCTTACTGAAACCATCCTGTCTTAAAGCAATCTGCACAACCCTAATTAGCAATTAGCAATGGAACAATATGGACCACATCTTGCGTTGGACTTGCATTTTGCACTATTAGACTTTAGATTTAGAGATAAGTGTGGAAAAAGGCTCATCGGCCCACCGAGTCTGCGCCAACCAGCAATCACCCCGTACACTAACACTATCCCACACACTAGAGACAATTTTACTGAACCCCATTAACCTACAAACCTGTACATCTTTGGAATGTGTGAGGAAACCAGTGTATGCGGACAAAAACCCCACATGGTCACAGGGAGAACATACAAACTCCGTACAGACAGCACCCATAGTCAGTATGGAACCCAAGTCTCTGGCAGCAACCCTACTGTTGCACCACTGTGACACTCTTATTTTTGTCTTATTATGTCTTATTTCTGCACATATTATTTTTCCTTTTCACTGTCTTGTTTAACTTACGTATATATTATGTTTTGTGTGTTGTTTATGTGCCTTTGGTATGGCTGCAAGCAAGGTTTTCATTGTACTTGTACCTCAACATATTTGTGCAGATGACAACAAATGTGACTTGACATGACTTGACTCGTTCATTCAGTTCATCAACAATGTGAGACTCTCATTTAGAAAGGTTTTAGTTTTCATCCCAACTCATGTAAAACTCAAACCTTGTGTATAACTCAAACCTTGTGTATTTAAAGTAAATGAAAACCCACTTACAGTGTGTACAATAATGAATAACAAGAGGCCCCAGTTCATCCCAGCGCTTTTTTGTAGACAAAGCGTATACATATCAATTAAAATACATGTATCAACAGAGTGTAGAAACAAGGAACTGCAGATGTTGATTTATAAAAATGACACAAAGTGCTGGAGTAACTCAGCAGGTCAGATGCTGCCTATCAACACCTCAACAATGTATTTCCATCAATATAACCCCACCTAGTTTTATTTTGCGACCAATTCACTTCTAATAATTATCGGGGTAAGTATAAAATCGCTTTTTTTAGTTAAGTAAAAGGGAAGGATCAAGATTTCTGATTTCTTGAAGACAAATACTGCTTGACCTATCGGGCAGAAGATACAAGAGTCTGAAAACTGTAACCTCCAGGTTCAAGAACAACTTTTTCCCAGCAACAGTAAGGCTATTGAACACTGCACAACATCAACCACTAACTCAGCAACTTTGATCATCTACAGACTGTCTTTATTTGCACTATGAATTTGTTTTTTGCACAATCATGGTTCCCCAGTATAACCGAGCAACTATGAACTTCTACGGAGTGTCCTCAGTCACACTAAGAACATCAGGTGTTTTGCAGTAGCATTGAGACTATTCATTGTTTTTTTGTGTTTGTTATATATTATTTGTGGTATTGTGTTTATAGGCCTGTTAATCTGCTGCAAGAATGTCATTGTTCTGTTTTTGGAACATATGCAATTAAACACTTTTGACCCTTGACATTTATTTTAGAATGTACATACACAAAAATCTAATGAAAAGAGGATACAATTCAGCTTGAAAACACCTGTTTGTGTACAGACTAAAAGGCCACTTTGTGAATGATCAATGGCTGGCATTGCTGCTTGATTGTAACCCCAGCATTATTCAGTAGCAGCATGCAAACAATAGGAAAATGATAGGGTACGGTTAATTATCTCAATCACTTCTTGTTCCTATAACTACCATCAAACAGAAGGATTGCAAATTCCATTAGGAATAAATAGTTTGTAAAGAAACAGAAAATGAGTAATGCAACAGTAATTGTGTAATCTTCAATGTCCCTAGAAACTCCTCTGGTTGCAATTGGATAAATAGGATGTTAGGTCTAAAGAGTATAGTATGTATTAAATAGACACAAGGAACTTCAGACGTTACACAAAAAAACACAACGTGTTGAAGTTATCAGTGGGTCAGGCAGCACCTATGGAGGACATAGATAGGCGACGGTTGGGGTAGGAAAAAGTGCCCCAACCTGAAACATCGACTATCCATGTTCTCTAATGATCCTGCCTGGCCCACTGAGTTATTCGAGCACTGATGTATGTATAAATCCATTTCAGTTGAAAGTCTTTAGTTTCTTCTAGTTACAGCATGGAAACAAGCCCACCACCTACTGAATCCACGCAGATTATCAATCACCCATTCATACTAATTCTAAGTTATCGTTCTTATATATCTATATCTATGGGAATTTTTAAATAGTAACAAAGTTAAACAGTTTATAGGACCTATGATATTCATATTGTGATCTCGTGTAGATGTATCACTGGAATTTGTGACAAGGGTTTTTTTTTAAAAAACCTTTTTTACAATTCTGCAGGTTCCCACTAATGGAAACGCTTGTCATCTATAGAGATGTTAGGGAAACCTACAACTCAATGGCATGTTTAAGAACAGCACCTCTTATTCCAATGGGTAGCTTATAACCCAACCAAATGAACATTGAATTCTCCAATCTATCTTCTATCTATATCTTCTTCTATACTCTATACTATTACTAAAACCCTCTTCTTGTCCTCTTCCGGTTTGCATTGTTTTTAAATTTGCGCAAAAATGGTACCCTATATCGCTAGGATTTTTTCGTCACCCTACCCAACGTTCTCCTCTGCTCCAAGCGCACCAAGTTTTTTCCAATCGGTGGAATATTACAAAAGTTAAGAAGGTTTAAAAAATCGTGAAATCAGCAGATTGGTCTTCTCGCCTGTCAGTCACCATGAAGGTAACGCCCCTTCCAGTACCCACTGTGATTCACCGGGGCGAGGAGAATAAAGACCCGGAGGCAGGGCTGAGTCCGTGAGCCACGCTGATTGAGTTCACATGCCATGCTGGTTGAGTCCGCAAGAGATTGAGTCCACAGAGTGGAGCTGGGGAAGCCGCTGTGTGGAGTTGGCGAAGCCGCTGTGTGGGGTCGGGGAAGCCGCTGAGTGGAGGTGCTGCATGGTGCCGCGGCCGGTGGCCTGAGTGAAGTTCCTCCTCCCCACACACCTTCCCTCCAGCTTTACATTTCACATCTCCTCTTCTCTCCTTATCTGATACCCTTTGTTCCTTCCCCCACGATCCCCCCACATTCCCCCATCCCTATAACCCCCACACATCCCCCTCTCCCAATCAGTCTGAAGACCCCCCACTCCCCTGCTGCCCCTGAGTTATTCCAGACCTTAAACCGTTCCCCAGATGCCACACAACACCCCAATCCCCCACTGTGATTCCAGGACTACACATGAACATACAAGTGATGGGTTATGTTACAGTTGTACAATACATTGGTGAGGCCATGTTTGGAGTATTGTGTTCAGTTCTGGTCATCCTGCTATGGGAAGGATGCTATTAAGCTGGAAAGAGTGCAGAAAGGATTCACGAGGATATTGCCAAGACTAGAAGGTCTGAGCTGTTGGGAGAGGTTGGAAAGGCTAGGACTTTATTCCTTGAAGTGTAGGAGGATTGGCTGTGATCTTATAGAGGTTCATAAGATCATAAGGGGAAATAAGGGTCATAATCATAAGGGTGTTGTCCCCACTTGCCTCAAGACATCAACCATCGTGCCAGTGCCCAAACAATCAGCTACAGGGAGTCTCAACGATTTCCGCCCAGTGGCACTCACCCCTGTCATTGCTAAGTGCTTTGAGCGGCTGATCTTGGCTCACCTCAAAGCCAGCCTCCCCCCACACTGGACCCCCATCAGTTTGCCTACCGGACCAACAGGTCTACAGAGGACGCCATATCGGCGGCCCTACACTCAGTCCTGACCCACCTGGACTACAACAACTCCTACATCAGGCTGCTGTTCATTGATTTCAGCTCTGCCTTCAACACCGTCATCCCCGCCAGCTTGATCACCAAACTCAGCGGACTTGGCATCTTCACCTCCCTCTGCAACTGGACACTGGACTTCCTCACTGACAGACCACAGTCTGTTAGGGTCAATAACCTCACCTCCTCCACTATAACTCTGAACACCGGAGTGCCACAGGGCTGTGTGCTCAGCCCTCTCCTCTACTCCCTCTTCACCCACAACTGCATCCCAAAGTACGGATCCAACGCCATTATTAAGTTTGCTGACGATACCACGGTAGTAGGACTGATCAGCGACAACGATGAGTCAGCCTACAGGGAGGAGATCCAGCACCTGACCACCTGGTGTGCCAACAATAACCTCGTCCTCAACTCCAAGAAGATGAAGGAGATTATTGTTGACTTCAGGCAGACCAGAGGAGGCAGTCATACCCCCATCCATATAAACGGGACTGAGGTGGAGCGCGTCTCCAGCTATAAATTCCTCAGAGTACATAGCTCCATGTTTCCTAGTCCCTCAACACCTCCAAGCTGATCAAAAAGGCACAGCAGCGCATTTACTTCCTGAGGAGGCTCAAGAAAGCTCACCTGTCCCCCCCAGATCCTGACCAACTTTTACCGCTGTACCATAGAGAGTATCCTGACCACCTGCTTCACGGTATGGTACAGCAGCTGCACTGCTGCGGACAGGAAGGCACTACAATGGGTGGTGAAAACCGCGCAGTACATCATCGATGCCCCGCTCCCTGCCATGGATGCCCTCCACCGAAAACGGTGTCTGAGACGGGCTGGGAAGATCATCAAAGACCCCTCACACCCCAACCATGGACTGTTTGCCCTCCTACCATCAGGGAGGCGGTACAGGAGCCTCAGGTCACGTACTAGTAGGATGAGGAACAGCTTCTACAACAATACAATCACATTGCTGAACTCGGAGTCCCGCCGATAGATTTCTCCGGTCCCTCCGTCCCCATTGTTTAATTATACTGTATTTTTTGATTATTCTGTATCTTCTCTCTTTCTATTTTTTTTATTCTTTGTGCACAACTACCACAGACTGACGCAAAACTGCATTTCGTTGTACTCATACTTGTATTTGTGCGATGACATTAAAGTTGAATTGAATTGAATTGAATTGAAAAAGCTAAGGTAGATGCACTGAGTCTTTTACCCAGAATAGGGGATTCAAGAACCAAAGGACATAGGTTTAAAGTGAGAGAGGAAAGATTTAACAGAACATGATGGGCATGCCACTTTTAACATCGAGGTGTCAGGTGAGGTAGTTGCAGCAGGCACAAAAATAACAGTGAAAAGATAATTGGATAGGTAAGGATAGGAAAGGTTTAGAGGGTGTGGGCAGGTGGGAAGGCACATGCATCTTGGTTGGCATGAGCAAGTATGACTAAAGGGCCTGTGTCCATGTGATATGATAATCTGGCTCTATGGCTGGAACTCCTAACTGCAGTAATAAATTGTGAGATTATAATCATGGTGCATTCTATCTTGTGTCCAGTATATTATCCACAGATGTATATCCCAAATAAAATTTAAAAGATAACCTTTATTGGATGTGCAAATGCCATTTGAAAATTGCAAATAAAATATTTGATTGAATTGGTTGTAGTTAGATGGAGGATGCAAAATGTGAATTAGTTCATCCCTTAGCCAATAGACAATAGACGATAGGTGCAGGAGTAGGCCATTCGACCCTTCGAGCCAGCACCGCCATTCATGGCTGATCATCCCCAATCAGTACACATTTTTTTTTGCTGTTCTTTAATTCATGTAGGCAATTTAAGTTATCTGTGATTAAAAAAATAACACAATGTAAACAACTGAGGCTAATTTCAATGAAATTAGTCTGTTGTTTACTTTGTGTTATTTTTATCACATATTTTTTCATATATTTTATCACATATAACTTAAATACTATATTTATATATATACACGTTGGAAGTTAGCCCGCTATTTACTTTGTTATTTTTTTATCACAACTGATATACTATATACACATATATATACACACACATATATATATACACACACCTTGAAGTCAGCCCCAGTTATTTACGCTGTATACACCTTCTATTTAATATATGATTATGCTCATATTTTGTTTCAAAGTCTACTGCCTGCTCCAAACCAGCCAGATTTTCAACGCGTTGCAGCCTGTTGAATGGTATCGAATTGGAGCAAAGAAACGATTTTGAAAGGAACATTATTTACAAAACGATTATAAAATGTGGGTGTCCGCACTTACAGAGACAACTCAAAGGAAAATGATTTCAGTACGAAAGGTGGAGCTGAGATCCAAAACGTGTAAAGTTACAATCAGTTGATAGCTTCAAACGCTTTCTTATGGCGCTGAGATGTCTAGAGACGTATGCACATATGTAGGAAAGGCAGTGGCTTCATTTCCTGAAGCGTTTTAATGAATGTGTGCTTGCTTCCCTGGTAGCTCAGAGCGTTGAGTGTCGAGGTAATGAGCTCTCCCACACAATTGCCATTCCAGATTGTGTAATGGCAGGGCGATGTTATCGGAGTGAAGCTTATCATTTGAAATGTGTGTAATTGCGCTGTCAAACAGCTGAAAAACACCCCCATCAGCTTATTGCCACTTTAAAATGAAATTCTTTCCTTTGGCAATGGTTATACCTGATGCACAGGCATCAAAGAGTCGAGGCAGCAAGCCGTAGCCGCCGGCCATTCAGCTCTGCAGAAGGGTTTCGGCCCGATACGTCGCCTATTTCCTTTGCTCCATAGATGCTGCTGCACCCGCCGAGTTTCTCCAGCTATTTTGTGTACCTGAGATAGTACGAAGTTTGGCCGAAGAGAGATTTTGGAGAAATTATTTATTTCAGGAGCGACAAGGAACTGCAGATGCTGAAATCCTGAGCAAACCACAACGTGCTGGAGTCTAAAGAAGGATCCGTACCCGAAACATCACCTACCCATTCCCTCCACAGATGCTGTTGACCCGCCGAGTTCCTCCAGGACTTTCGTCTTTTGCTCAGTTAATTATTTCTACTGTTTAGGAAGCATAAACACTGTAATCTAAACTTAGACCTACAGGGAGGGAGGGGGGTCCTTAGGGAAAGGATGGGAGACTTTGATTTGAGTCGCAAATGGTCCACTTTGTGTTGGAAACTGCTTTAAGGAGACGCAGCGTACTTTGGTGTTGTAATCGGGGGAGTGTTTTTTTTTGTGTGGAAGACATTGTACAAAGGGAGCGGAGTTAGGAACCAAAGGATGAAAGACAAAATGGACAATTGTGGAAAAACAACTTGAGGGAAAAAATACAAAAACGTGTTCATAAAAAATCGATTGCATTTGAAATGTCTGCAAGGATTCTTCCACATCTCTTCATTAAGTTCCAAACCCAGTGAAAACAATTCCTATTTTCTGTGCAAAAGCGTTGGGAGACGCTCTCCGTGTTGGGAAGGCGGTTTACCCAACAACGGCAGAGATCTACAATGTGATTTGTACAACGTTTTGGGTTAAAATTAAATTTACTATCGGCCACTCGGTGAGGTTAATGTCCGCGGAAACAGACATACCATCTGCAAACAAAAATGATTAGCTTTGTTTACTAGCTGTCATTAAATATTTATAATTTATATTTAAAAGCACAAAGCAGACCACACACAAACTTTTCAAGGTGGAGACCAGAAACATTTAAACACAGCACAAAAAAAGGCGTCTTTACGCCTTGTGCTATGCGGCACCGCCAGACTGCAAGCGAACTGTGATATTTAAATCTACTCCTGCAGAATCTTGATCAGATGTTCGCGTCTGAACACAGAATATAATAATAACTAAATGTTCAATTTATAATTTGTGCGCTTTCAAAAAAAAAAAAAAGTATCTACAACTCCAATCCATGATAAAGTCCATTAACCTGGGCTTGCTCAAAGCGACCCGGCAAAAATCGGCTGAACTCACGTTTCGCTAACGGCTAAAGTAAGATTACAAAATATTTCAAACATGAAAGTCGATTCCCTTCCCCTCCCCTGGTGTACAGTTGAGGATATTATGTGGAACGAAAACAAATGTTCCCCGAGGGAACGCAATCATCAAATCCTTTTTAACGATTTATCCAAGTTGGCCACATTTGAAAACTAACAGGGTCGAGTCTAACAGGGATGTCTTGGCCTCAGGGTCTCCTCTCCACCTGCACACTCCAGGGAGCGCAGGCTTAGGCAATTCTTGCAGATTTTTTTAAAAAAAATTTTAAGTTGCTGGATCCCTTTTGGGTTGAACCAGTCTTCATTTCAACATCTCCACACAAAAAAACCGAAGGCTTGATTAACATCTGCTAACCCTCTCGCTACCTTCCTCCAATTCGTTTGACAATGAATTGCTTGGAGGCAGAATTTCTTATAGTCAACGAGATGGGGGAGGGAGAGGAGAGGGCAGATGAAAGGGTAAAGATCGTAATACAGTAAACCCTGGTGACAACATTGCTCTTACTTGAAGGGGGCGTCAACAACCTACAAGTTGAAGACATTTGCTTTTGTTTAGGTACAAGAGGAGTGATCTTTTTTTTAAACAAAGGTGTAACGTGGGCTATGACCAAACGTGCTTTTTGATCCCCTCTCTGTCCATGGGGCCCAAAATGCCAATAGAGTGAATAACGATCATGTATAAAAGCTGGTCACAAGTAAAATACTCAAAGTGCTGGAAGAACTCAGCGGGTTAGGACAGCATCTGTGGCGGGAATGGATTGGTGATGTTTTGGGTTGGGATCCTTCTTCAGACCCTGTGTCTGAAGAAAACGGATAAAATCGTTTGGATGTGTTCTTCTACTTCTTCTTCTGATGTGTTGTATCTCCATAAATGGTTCCCCCAAACGGGATAATTTTCTATGGAGATACTCAACTTTTTTTGTTGGCAAACTCAATCTTTCCCCATTTACACTCATTGTTTTAACTCAAGGCCTGGATTCATTGGCATTTTTTTCAGTAATCTGTTAACCTCCATTCACACCTTTTACAAACCAGCTTCTTAATAGAAGAGGGGCATCGCTTAAAGTTCTTCCTTTTGAAGAATAAAGGATCTCATTGTGTACTTTGCCTATATTTCTAAATCCACCTACTGTACTTAAACCCAGAGGGGGGAAAACGTTAAATTACACCCTTAATGCTTACATGGACTTTTCCCATACATTCTACATTTTACAAAGACGTTGTACAGAGATTTCTTACGTTTAAAATATGACTCAATTTTATTTTCTTTTTATATGTAGTTATAAATATATTTTGTCAAAATATATGATCATATGGTCATAGGTCATAAATAATGCAATGGCGAGCGCCTGTTACAAATATTGTCCAGACATTATTAAAAGTCTTTTTTTTCAGCGGCATCCACATCCCTCCACGACCATCTCCTGATAGTTTTTCAGCACAACTTTATCGTATTCGTCCAAGTAGAGCATTGATATGGGGCTGAGTTCCGTGGGGACACAGCAAGCTTTGGGGATGTTGGAATTTACAGAATTTACAAGCGTTTGCACGATCGCGTGGTTGGTCGAGTTCAGGTGGTCTGCCAGTGGGAAGGGGCAGTCTCCGTGACAGTAAAAAGCCTGGTAACCCGGGGGTGCCACAATCCAGTCATTCCAGCCCACGTCGCTGAAATCCACATAGAGAGAGTGTCTCCTGCAGTGAGACCTGTTCTTCTTGCGCTTCGGACCTTTGCCGCTGCGTTTGGCCCTGCGGATCAGTGCGTGCCCCTTTCCGTCGTGGCTGAAAGTCACTAACAAGGGTCTGAACTGGGACCAGTCTCCGTACGTCTGGCGAAGCGACCTGCTCATCCTGACGTGCATACCCTGGCGGCTCCTCGTCTCGTTCAGGTGAATCACCTCGACGGCCAGCCCGTGGTTGGGTTGCCTTTGGAGGGTCCATCTCAGCACGGCCGGGCTCACGTCGAAACTCTCCCACCGGCTCTTGTTCTGGTGGACGAGCCGGGTGTCGAGCAGCCTGGTGATGAGGTCGCCCTGCCGGCCGGAGGCTTTCATGATTTCATACACGTTGATGCGATGGAACCCTTCCTTCCAGTTCAACACCGTGTCGATCTGCTCCCGGTACAGCCTCAGCTCCGCGGACGAGAGCACCTCGCTGCCGGGCACCGCGCTGATGTTGAACACAAAGCGAAGCTGGGTATCTTGCCTCTGCCCCGGCATCAGCTCCAAGTGTTCTGTTCCGCAACACAAATCAAAAGACAGCCCTTAAAATCAGGTTTACCCGGGCACAGTGCGCATTTTCTCTACACTGAGAAAGACCCAACAAAGAACCCGCCTTGCGAAACTCGCGCTCCGCCACAGATAAACGGTGTGCAAAAACAATGGATGCAAACTACGAATCTCTACAGGGGCTGGGGACTAACTGGCTGCAGAAAATATTTTTGTCACCTGCAAGGAATCCCTCTCCCCATGCAAATTAATACATGAACAGTGCTAGTTGGAGAATTCTAAAAAACAAAATATCTATATATGTAAGTGTGAGTATATATGTAATTTACTCCCACAACTAATCCAATAGACCTGCATTGACCATACAAGAGACCTACCAACTGATGTCATAATATGCTTTTAATTTAAGCAGCACCGTAGTTATAATTTACATTTTAGAATTGGTTGAAAGGTGTCCTAAATAATATTGGCAATCAACACTGCCCTAGCTAATATGTTACCCAGTGCACGAAATTCCCCGTGTATACATTTCACATGAAACTCCCGCCATGTTCTGCTCGCATTATCACTCAAACCACAATAATCCGAGTGTTTTTCGGTACAGTGATCGGTGTTCCGGTACCTTCATGGTGGAAGCTCCTCACGGTGTTGGCGCGGCTGGTGGATCTCTCGGGATATTCGAAGCTGCTGTCGTGAGGGACGTCGTCCCCAGACTGGAGTCTGTAGAGATCCAGCATGTAGTGGGGAACGACGGCAGATTTACTGGGCTGTGGGCGCCGGTGGAGTCCGAACATATTGAGTAAAGTGGCCTCGAATTCCCGGAGCAGTTCATGGTTTTGCGGAGAGCGACGTTCACCCGCCTGGTTCTGATCTGCGAACTTTTTCCTCCCTTCCTCTGGTATCAGACTAGCAGTACCTCCCAGCAAGGCTTGGCATAATAAAATTACCATCAGCATTCGGTTACCAGGAATCATGGTGTCTCTACAGAGCAAAACAAGCAACAACAACAAAAATGAGAATTAAGAGTGATCTTCAATCCACGCCCCGGAGAGAGAGCGCACGACACAGAAACAGAGAGTGGGAGAAGAGGTATAATTACATGGTCTCTCTCGGTTTTAGTTAAATAGCCCATAATCAGGCAGATAGCACCATCCTGTTACTCTTTTGTGTTTTCACTATCTGGGGCTGGTTTCTTTGGAAGCAATATAAAAAAATCCTGCAGCAGGCATCTTCATAATTTGAGGTGGGAACTTTAAAATTAGTTTTATTTGAATGTGTGCGCTTTCATATCGACCCAAGTTTTTGATAAATATCGCTAATTTAATTTAATTGTTTATTGACAAGCAAAGCACAAGTGCAGTAGTAACCCTACTCTCGCACAACAAGTTGTGCATGTAGGAAAGGACCGCAAGTGCAAGCTCAGGGATAGAGAAATTGAATAAAAGGTTGAAACACACAACTTGCTGGTGCACAAACAGATGGACACTGGAATCCCCTCCCAACTCATTAGAAAAGAATGAGAGAGGTCTACTCACTGACAGAAAACAAGGCAGATGAAAACAATCCATGGTTCTTGACAGCCGATCTTGGACAAGTTGTTGTAAAGCTCAGGGACTGTGGAGCTACGTATTGTCCGATCCCCCCTGCAACAACATTTGAATATAATGTGCAGTCTGCGCTTCCTCTCGGCGGCGTCAGCAGGAGCCGTCCCTGCTGCCAATCACACGCCAGGCACCGCCCCTCCGCCAACCAGCGGCGCCGATGCCGTCCCCCACCTGTCAGTCAGAATCGCGGGCCCCGCCCCACCCTCAACAACGCACCGGTCCCGCTCCACCTGCCGATCATGAACGCAGGACCCGCCCCGCTGCCAATAATGAGCACAAGTCCCGCCCCATTACAAAACATCATCGCCGGCCCCTCCACATCTGCCAATCAAAAGCATATGGCCCCGCCCTATTGACGTTCATCAGCGCGCCGGCCCCGCCCTCTCGCTTTCTCCTCAGACGGCAGTGTAGACCCGGCCCCCTTTTCCAGGGTGGGCTCGGGCCGGCCGAGGGCGGAGCCTGCCGCAGCTGTCAATCAACGCAGTGCACGGAGCCCGGGAGAGCAGCAGCGCGCTCGGGTTAGCATTGAGCATTAATAGTGCACCACAGTAACAACGCGCACATGGATTTCCAGCAGAGTCTGCTGGAGATATAGCTCATTCGGATGGGTGTGTTTGCGTTTGCAATAGAATTGTCTCATCCCGTGAAAGATGGAGGTTTTAAAAAAAAAACAGAAATATTTACGGCCGTTGGATGCACACAAGCAGAATTCTTCTCGCATTCTCGTCATTTTATGGTCACAAACTGTAGCAACGTATTGCTTTAACACAAGGCAAAAAAATTGCATTGCAAAAATCCAAACTATCAACAGCTCCCGCAAGAAAATGGCTGTAAGGCTGTAACTCCAGCTGGTCTCGATGGGCTGAACGGCCTATTAGAATGCTAACATTCCAATCGGCAGATTTAAAAAAAATGGGATACCGATCTCACTGACACAAAACTCCACCAAAGTTTGAAACGTCGGGTTAGATCGCACACACCTTATTTACCAAACCCCGACCAACACCCACCTTCATTAAAAGCTGCAGGAAAACGTTTCTAAAATGGTTGCAGCCGCAAAAAGAGCATTGCAAACGTTCCGTGGATACAGGGGCAATAAATGTCAGTGCATTTTTATTTCCTGGTTGGACATGGAAATGGTTTTCAACTAAAACAGGCATCCTACCTAATATCTATAAAAATACAACCTGGCGTAGATTGCCTGGCGCAGTCACTACCAATTCTGCACTGTTTTCTAGTTAACGTTAACATCTAGTGAGTCCTGATTTTAATACTGCAACGTATGGGAACATGTCGTGAATATTTTACACACGATTCTGAAGACAAAATTCAATTTTACTTCCAAAACTGCAACATTAATCGTACTTAATTGAGCACAGCATCAGCAGTAACCTTTAACTGAATACAGATACTGCTGCTGGCACTGAAATCTAAAGTAAGTTAAACCAGATGGAACCCTATTAGAATATCAGTCAATCGATGTTCAAAACGCTAAACTTCGATAAACGCACCCAGCCGAAATATGTGCTTTTTACAAAAGGCAAGGTATTTCAGCGGCGCGCTGGCGTTTTGTAGCACGTGTGACTCCAATAATAAGAAATCCATATCAAGCTGCACTATCCAGTCAGTGTGCATTGATCAATACGCGGAAATGTGCTGCAGAACATTCTCAGCCTTACCGCAATAAAACATGAGCATGTTGGAATCAACATTAAACACCACTCACCATAGATTTTACACGTTTGCTCCAAAACTATCACATCTAATTCACTTGTATTATCCGGGCTTGACATAAGGAGAGCGTCGTTAGTCCAATTTCTCTGAAGCGGCGCCGAGCGAAGTCACGGACTCATTAACTCCCATGTTTTAAGAAACAGAGCTGCAACTATCAGTCAGTCTCACAAATAAGTGGCCGCCCAATTCATGCAATTTGTTGGGAAGCATATACGTCACCGTGGTAGTTTAGCACCGAGTTCATAAAAAAGCTTCACTTATGATATTTCACTTCCTCCTGAAATTGCATTTCCAACAAGCCACCGGAGATTAGCGCACCTACTCCGTCTGTAGAAACAAGACGCGCGCACACACCCCCTCTCCTCCCTTCTCTCAAACTAGTTAAACCTCGTTTTTATTTTTATATCAGTTTCCTTGCATTTTATTCGGAATCCACTCGCATGCAATTTGAGTTCTTCCGGAGCGACAGAATTAGCCCACGAGCAAAAGAAAGTAGGCGAGGGGAGGAAAGCAAAGACAAACTGCTCAGCCACAAAGGCAATTCCCGGAGACACAGATGAAAGCAATATTTAAAACGAACTGAATGAAGTCTACCGAAGAATTTAACTTGGTAATCAAAAATCAAAAGACGTTCAATGGCACTACAAACAAAAAAACGTTTGCCAGACCTTTGAGTCGGAGAGGGCATTTAACCGTTTTCCCGGAATGATGATCTGAAATCCATGAGATACATTTGCGAAATGTGTGTTTTACTTCACGAGCTAAGGCACCGAGTGCACAAAGAACTGCGAAACGGCGAAGATTCCTCTTTTCAAGCCATTTGCAAAACAAATTTAATCGCAACAGTCCCACAAACAATTTTGATGATTATTTTAAATATACAACAGATCTAGCCCATCATTTGGTGGCAAGCCAGGCGGGATGGTGATGAGTCATAGTCATATAATTATACTGCATGGAAACAGGCCCTTCGGCCCGCCTTACCCATGCTGACCAAGTTGGCATACTATTTGCCTGCATTTAACATCTAAATCCTCCCAATCTAAATTGTTCCACGTCATTTAAAAGTGGTTCTGTATCAACTTCTATATATTGAATATTTCATTTCAATATGTGCAGTACATGAACAAGAAATGTTTGCTGCTTTTTAAGGCAGGTGTAAAATGATTTAATGCTTGATTTGTGCATTAAAACAGGTAGTCAGGAGTCTTTAATTGTCGTATGTACTGAAAATGAACAATGAAATTATTTTGTGTAGCAGCAGAACAGACCCGCAAACACAATATAGACAAGAAATTCAATACATTCATAATTGGAATACAGTGCAAAACTCACATAATCCTACAACAACCAAAGACATCCATCGAAGTTCATAGAAGTGGTTAGAGTTGTGCAGTGTTTAATACCCTGATGGTTGTTGGGTAGAAGCTGATCTTGAACCTGGTGGTAAAAAAAATGGGTCCAATCTGTTGAACAAGACAGGTTGAACAAGACAGGTTCAAGTGCTGAGTTCTTCCAAAACTTTATGTTTTGGTTACCACCAGGCCCTGATTGTTGCTCACAGACCAGGAAGGCAAGACACTAGTATTAGCAGCACGGTGGCACAGCAGTAGAGTTGCTGCCTTACAGCGCCAGAGACCCAGGTTGGATCCTGACTACGGGTGCAGTCTGTCAGGAGTTTGTACGTTCTCCCCGTGATCTGTGTGGGTTTTCTCCAGGATCTCTGGTTTCCTCCCGCACTCCAAAGACGTACAGGTTTATAGGTTCATTGGTTTGAAATAATTGTAAATTGGCCCTAGTGTATGTATGTATGCGGGGATCATTGGTTGACATGGACTCGCTGGGCTGAATGGCCTGTTTCCGTGCTGTATCTCTAAACTAATCTAATCTTTTTAGTTTGACAATAAGAACTAACATTTGAAGAGTTAAGCCAAAAGATAAAATGAACTCATTTTAAATTCCATTATATTTTGAAATATGTGTGCGTGAATTACAAGCTGCATAAGAAAAGTTAATTACTATGCGGGACCATGGTAATTATGGATTCGTAACCCAGTAAAAAGCCATTTAGACATGCAATATTTTCAGAATTAACAGGGAGGACCACATTGCAATGATCTTAAATTTGCCTGATTTTTATTTGATTTTCATTGACTGTACAGGAAAATGTTCAAAACATGAAAATACAATGGGAGGCCAAATCTCTCAGAATAACTTTGCAATTTGAAATTTTTAGGCTTATCCTAAATTTCAGAATTATTAGGTGTTGACTTTTCACTCTCGCAACTGATTATTGCAAGCAGCTATATTTTGCATTGTTCGGCCATTTTCCTCCACAGATGCTGCCTTTACTCTCAATTCATTGTAATCAAATGTAATTCAAGACAAGAACCATGGAAACTCAAATAAAGGCGTACATTTTAACCAATGCATGGGTCTCTCAAGTGCTTTTTATGTTGATGTTTAAAAGTATGTTGAAATAACACAAACCTTTCTCAATATTGCCTTTAGAAACTGATGAATAAGAGAAAACAGCAGATGCTGGTAAAATCGAAGGTAGTCACAAAATGCGAGAGTAACTCGGGGTGAGGCAGCCGTTTTGGAGGGAAAGAATGGGCAACGTTTTTGGTCGATACCCATCGACCCGAAACGTCGCCCATTCCTTCTCTCCATAAATGCTGCCTCACCCGCTGAGTTACTCCAGCATTTTGTGTCTACCTTTGATTTTACCAGCATCTACACTTCTTTCTTACACATTTTGTCCACTCCATTGTGAAATCGCCTCAAGGTATGTCTACTTTGAAGAAGTTCTCTTCCTCTCTCCGACGAGAGTTCAGCAACATCCTCTCTCATTGCTCCCCCTCTGTGATTCCTCCTTCCCTCTGACTCTATGACCACGTTTTAACCCTTAATTTAGAAACTGATGTTTGCTGAATTTTAATTGTAGATGTCTTATTTGATGCATTGTGATTTTGGGTACATCTAGAAGAGCAGTAACCTTGAAGACACAAGAGATTGCAGATGCAGACACCTTGAGCAAAACACAATTGCTGGAGGAATGTTGTGGGTCAGGCAGCATCTGTGGTGGGAATACACAGACCACATTTTGGGATGGGACTCTTCAGACTGATAATGTGGTGAGCGACAGCATTATCTCCACCCATCATCCTTCTCATCTCTAGCCTTTGTCCCTAACTCCATCCCTATGCCAATCAACTGATCCCTTTACCTTCTTCAGATAAGTGGAATTGTTTACAACCAATCATGTGAAATCAGAGGTCAGAATTTATTTGAATGTTCACAGCAGATTTTTTGTTTATTGGTTGGTATATTAACGATATTGCATTACCATGCCAATGTAGTAATGATTACGTAAGATAGACATAAAAAGCTGGAGTAACTCAAGCAGGCAGCATCTCTGGAGAGAAAGAATGGGTGACGCTTCAGATCGAGACCCTTCTTCAGGTTTGGGTCACATCAACAGTCTGACAAAGCATTTTGGAATAGTCATGGCACATGCCATGCTGTGCCATCCCAACTCAGTGCGTTATCCCGGTTGGGATCATTTCCTTGGTATCACCACATGTGCCATCGAGTCCATACTGTCTGCCACAAGTCCGTCACCCGTTCACACTAGTTCTATGCTATCCCGCTTTACCATGCACTCCCTACACACTCGGGGTAATTTACCGAGGTCAATTAATTTACAGATCCGCACGTCTTTGGGATGTGGGAGGAAACCAAAACACCTATGTAGTCACATGAAGAACATACAAAATCCACACGTGACATCTGAGGTCAGGATTGAACCTGGTTCTCTAGTGCTGTGAAGCAGCAGGTCTATCAGATATGCTGCTATGTGAAAGCTGCGAACAAGGTTTAAGTTTATATCAGCTCAAACATGATGTGACCTATAAACAGAAAATGTGAAAAGCCTGAACTTATGAACTCGTTTAGATTAAACAGAGGAAGTCCTACTTCTCCCAATGAATACGCCTGATTTCCCCAGGGGACTAGATATCTGAAGGGCATATTGTATCAGAGCCATCAGTGAGCAAGGATAAGCCCTTATCCAACTTCAGCCCCTGATTAGCAAGTTAATTGCAGGTTTTGATAGGAGATACAAGAATATAAATGACAAGCAAAGGAGAACTACCCAGACAACTGCAAGTTTGAAAACCAAAATGACAACGTCCTTCTGCAGGTAAACAAGCTGAACTTGTGCAGCCAAACTCAGAAACTACTGTTCATATTGCATTTCTTCAATGGGTTTTGCAACCAACAGTAAGTTTCATGTCAGAGATTAGATTCATGACTTCAATGGTCAATTGACGCAGAGGTAATTCCACTTCTCTATTTCTGCGGTCAGTGTCTCAGTATAGAAGTGAGATCGACTGACTGACCAAATGGTGCCAGCACAACAACCTGGCTCTCGACATCAGTAAGACCAAGGAACTGATAATGGACTTTGGTAGGGGAAGGATGAGGACCCACAAGCCTGTTCATATCAATGGGACGATGGTGGAGAGGGTCAATAATTTCAAATTCCTGTGCGTGCATATTTCCGAAGATCTTTCCTGGACTTGGCACACTGATGCAATTATAAAGAAGGCACATCAGCGACTATTCTTCCTGAGATTCGGCATGTCGAATAGGATTCTCCCAAACTTCTACAGGTGCATGGTAGAGAGCATTCTGACTGGTTGCATCATGGCCTGGTTCGGCAACTTGAACGTCCAGGAGGGAAAAAGACTACAAAAAGTTGTGATCACTGCCCTGTCCATCACCGGCTTTGACCTCTGCACCATCGAAGGGATCTATCTTGGTCGCTGCCTCAAAAAGGCAGCCAAAATCATCAAGGACCCACACCTCCTGGCCACACACTCATCTCACCATTGCCATTAGGAAGAAGGTACAGGAGCCTGAAAACTGTAACGTCCAGGTCCAGGAACAGCTTCTTCCCAACAGCCATTAGGCTGTTAAACACAACAACGAATAAGCTCTGAGCTCTGAACTGCAAAAGACTATGTTATTATTTGTTATTTGCACTACATTTGTTATTTATTGTACTTTTTTTTTCTCTTCCCCCGTGATGAACTATGTTTACGTATTCGCATATTCTGTTGTGCTGCAGCAAGTAAGAATTTCATTGTCCCATCCGGGACATATCACAATAAAACACTCTTTTGACTCTTGCTTCAATTTATCATGTGAAGTTCACAGGTAATGTTTGCAAGGACAAAGATCCTTCAGAATTTTTACAAAAATCTGGTTCAATGCAGAATATATTTTTTAATATAATATATTGTCATATGTACCGGCCATGAAACAATGAAATTCTTACTAGCTGCAGTTTTACAGGCTATTAAGACAATACACAGATAAGTATATAAGAATCAAGAGTGTTTCATTGTCATATGTACCAAAACAGAATAGCAAAATTCTATATGCAACAGCACAACAGGTAAAAAAGCAATAAGCAAAAAAAAAGTTAAATTAAAAAATATATAATGCAAACACAAGAAAAAGCCCAAAGTCCCTAATGCAATCAAGACAATTCGTAGTTTTTTGTTTAGATGGCATTTGTAGTGTTCAATAACCTGATGATTTGGGAAGAAACTGTTCCTGAACCTCGACGTTGCAGTTTTCAGACTTCTATACCTTCTACATCATGGCAGAAGTGATATGAGAGAGTGTCTGGGGTGGTGTGGGTCCTTGATGAAACTGGCTGCCTTTTTGAGGTAGCACCTCCTGTAGATGGACCAGGCCATGTCCACCACTTGTTTGTAACTTCCTTCGTTCCTGGACATTCAAGTTGCCAGAGATGCAGAGATGCAACCGGTCAATATGCTCTCTATTGAAGTACATCTGTTGAAGTTCAAGAGAGTATTTGTCGACATACCAAATCTCAGTCGTCTGATGAGCCTTCTTTATGACTGCATCAATGTGCTGGGTCCCGGACAGATCTTCATAGAAAGGCATCCCCAAGGACATTCTCCACCACCATCCCGTAGATGAAGGCAGGTTTGTCGTTCCTCAACCTTCCTCTTTTAAAGTCAACAATAAGTTCCTTGGTTTTAATGATGTTAAAAGCAAAGTTGTTGTTCTGGCACCATTCGGTCAGTCGAATGATCTCCCTCCAACACTCCGACTCATCATTATCTGTAATTTGTCCAGCAATGGTGTTGTCATCTACGAAGTTAAAGGTCGTGTTAGAACTATGTCCAGCTTGGCAAACATGGGTAGAGAGTGAGTACGGCAGGGCCCGAAGCTCGCAGCCTTGAGGATCTCCTGCGCTGATAATTATCAACGAGGAAATGTTGCTGCCAATTCGTACCGACTGTCATCTGTGGATGAGGAAGGTCAAGGATCCAGTTGCAAGGGAATGCACAAAGACCTTATCAAGGTTGTACCTAGACTTATTGCCTGACTCTGTCTCATCATTATGACTATCTACAATGCTCATAATACAATAAATTAATTATCAGTAATATTACCCCTAATAGTGCAAAAGCAAAGTCTGTAGTGGATCAAAGACATAATCCATAAAATATCATAGTTGCTGAGATTATTGTTGTGCAATGTTCAAGAGCTTGTTGCTGGGAAGAAGCAGTTCTTCAGCTTGGAGGACACAGTTTTCAGACTCTTGTAATTTCTTCCCAATGGTAGGTGTGGTTCTGCAGTTGTACAGGGCCCTAGTTGAGACCACACCTGGAGTATTGTGTGCAGTTTTAGTCCCCTAATTTGAGGAAGGACATTCCTGCTATTGAGCGAGTGCAGCGTAGGTTTACAAGGTTAATTCCTGGGATGGCGGGACTGTCATATGCTGAGAGAATGAAGCGGCTGGGCTTGTACACTCTGGAGTTTAGAAGGATGAGAGAATGAAGCGGCTAGGCTTGTACACTCTGGCGTTTAGAAGGATGAGAGGGGATCTTATTGAAACATATGAGATTGTTAAGGGTTTAGACACGCTAGAGGCAGGAAATATGTTCCCGATGTTGGGGGAGTCCAGAACCAGGGGCCATAGTTTAAGAATAAGGGATAAGCCATTTAGAACGGAGACGAGGAAACACTTTTTCTCACAGAGAGTTGTGAGTGTGGAATTCTCTGCCTCAGAGGGCGGTGGAGGCTGGTTCGCTGGATACTTTCCAGAGAGAGCTAGATAGGGCTCTTAAAGATAGCGGAGTCAGGGGATATGGGGAGAAGGCAGGAACGGGGTGATCAGTCATGATTACATTGAATGGCGGTGCTGGCTCGAAGGGCCGAATCGCCTACTCCTGCACCTATTGTCTATTGTGTGCAATGATAGCATGGCCAGGGTGGTGTGAGTCTTTGATGATATTGACTGCCTTTCTGAGGCAGCACTTCCTGTAGATCTCTTCAATAGTGGGGGAATCAGTAACTGTGAATGGTAGATCTGAATGTCCACCACTCTCTGTACTCTCTTTCATTCCTGGTGGTTCGAATTGCCGAACCAGGCCATGCAAAGGTTCCACTTTTAATTCTTGCCCCTTATTGCACTGAATTACCACTAACTGGTATTATAATTGGCTCCAGTGTTCCTAGCTAAAGGGACATTTTTATTCCTGCTACCCAATAAGAGGACTTGGTGATCTGTCAGATATAACATTCAGTAAGTGAAAGTTCTTACTGGTAAATGTTCATGCTGACAATGTCTGGCTGGAATGATGCAAGAACAATCATGATGGAAACTGGTGACCATTGTAGATATTGATATGAGATAGCATCACGATCTGAAGAAGTTTAACCAGAGATGAAAATGTAGACCTGATTCGCTAATTATGACACCCAAGTAAGACTGGGTATGTTGGGATACCATGGATGATAGATTGATTATGGCAGAAAAGATAAAGAGAAGCCTTTGTAAATTTGAATCAATGTGAAGTTGCGCAGTTACAATTAGTCTTGGTGCCAGTTATAGCTAATTGCTTGGGCCATTCAATGTCACAGTATCAGAATAATTTGTAATTGTGTCAGCAACTGATTGTCACTTTGTTGTCTCTGTACTGTACACTGCACAATGACAATAAAGATTGAATCTGAATCTGAGTCTGAGTCTGAAGAAGGGTCTGTCCATTCCCTCCACAGATGCTGCCTGACCTACTGAGTTCCTCCAGCACTTTGTGTTTTGCTTAAGATTCCGGCATCTGCAGTGTCTTGTGAGCCCACAATATTACCCATCCCACATTCAGTTGTAAGATACAAATGAAATGCTGCCTGACCGACTGATTTCCTCCAGCACTTTATGTTTTGCTCAAGATTTCAAAATTTGCAGGTTCTTGTGTCTTTTATTTATTGGTGAAGATATTTTGAAGACAGGTCACAGCAAAATTCTTTTTTCAAAATACTTTCAAAAGAACCTTTGACAAGGTCCCACACAAGAGATTGGTGTGCAAAATTATAGCTAGCACATGGTATTGGGGGTAGGTATTGGCATGGATAGACAGGAAGCAAAGAGTAGGAATTAACGGGTCCTTTTCAGAACAGTAGGCAGTGACTAATGAGGTGCCATGAGGCTCAGTGCTGGGACCCCAGTTATTTACAATATATATTAACGATTTAGACGAAGGAATTTAACATCTCCAAGTTTGTGGATGACACCAAGCTGGGTGGCAGTGTGAGCTATGAGGAGGATGCTATGAGGCTGCAGGGTGACTTGGATAGGCTGGGTGAGTGGGCAGATGCATGGCAGATGCAGTATAATGTGGATAAATGTGATATTATGCACTTTGGTGGCAAGAACAAGAAGGAGAGATTATGTCAGATTAGGAAAAGAGGAGATGCAATGAGACCTGTGTGTCCTTGTACATCAGTCACTGATAGTAAACATGCAGGTACAGCAGGCAGTGAAGAAAACAAATGGCATGTTGGCCTTCATAGCGAGCGGATTTGAGTTTAGGAGCAACGAGGTCCTTCTGCAGTTGTAAAGGTCCCAAGTGAGACCGCACCTGGAGTATTGTGTGTAGTTTTGGTCTCCTAATTTGAGGAAGGACATTTCTTGCGATTGAGGGAATGCAGCGTGGGTTCCCCAGGTTAATTCCCAAGATGGCGGGATTGACATATGATGAAAAAATGGATCAACTGGGCTTATGTTCACTGGAATTTAGTGTTAGAATTTAGTATTAGAATTCCATCTTATAGAAACATGGAAAATTCTT